>NW_026782059.1:0-202500 GCF_031769215.1 Ylistrum balloti | reverse complement strand
GTATATTCTCTTTAGTTAAATGTATGTTATCTCTTTTAGAAATAAATGTGTTATATTCTCTTTATAAATGTATGGTATATTCTCTTTAGAATAGAAATAAATGTATGTTTTAATCTCTTTAGAATAGAAATAAATGTGTTATATTATTTTTAGAATAGAAATAAATGTATGTTATAATCTCTTTAGAATAGAAATAAATGTATGGTATATTCTCTTTAGAATAGAAATAAATGTATGTTATATCCTCTTTAGAATAGAAATAATTGTATGGTATATTCTCTTTTGAATAGAAATAAATGTATGTTTTATTCTCTTTAGAATAGAAATAAGTGTATATTTCAGTGCTAGTTAGCGATTCAGAAACAAACAGAGTCCTGAGAGACAGGATTAGCTGGTTAACCAGAGTGTGGTAATACATAAGCTTTAAATGAGTTATAAGACCTCTGTCTGTCTGTCTGTCCAGCCGTCCGTCTGTCTCTCCGTCTGTCTCTCCGTCTGTCTGCCATGGATGGATAAATGTAATCTTACGTGAGACAGCAGCCATGGTGTATTGCCTTGTCTAGAGGGATATCTTCGTCATACATCTTCTGTTTAAAGTCATCCACAAAATAGCCAGGGAATCTCTGCAAAAGACTTAAAGTAGCAAAGGAAGTCAATTAATAAAAACCGTGAAAGGGGCATTGATTTGACAATTTGTCTTCTTCGAAAATGCGAACAATATAAGAAGAATAATCTTCAAGTATGAGATTTACGATGTAAAAGATCGTACTGAAACACACACAAGTTCATAGCACCTTTCGATAGAAATTTGGAACTGGATACAAAAGAGCTAAATAACGAATGGTACTTCATCGTGTAGCTGTTTTGTCCTACTACAACTCGTCCATAATGTTAATGGTCTAAATTTTGAGACTTAAGAAGACCTACAAGTATCGTATTTAATGTCTTAAAGTTTACACAATAGACACAAAAAGGGAGATAAGCAGATTTCATTGAAATTATTAATACAGAGAAGCAGTGAAACATTGAAATAAACTACGCATTACAGCTATTTTGTCCTTCCTAGACTAGTCAGTGATTATGACAATGGTAATTCTGAGATATCAGAGGAACAAGCCCAAATTAATGTCAAATTTTGATCGGGATGTGCACCAGCCTTATGTTTCTGATAATTTCAGATGAATGCAAGTACATGTGTATATTCTGAGAAGTGTCATGCAGGTTACAGAAAACCTTAGCAGTGTATGTCGTGCAAATGACAATTGAAATATTATATAATATATTTATCTTAAATAATAAAGGATACTTAAATCTTATCAAGGTAGAGATTGTATAAAAAAACTATGATACGAAAACAACAACGCTATGTTAGTTTTTACATTGCAAAGAAATTAAAGATTGCACAAAAAACTTAGAAAAAAATCGTTATTGACTAAATCATCGCTCTCCACCAGACATCATTTTTGATATTACAGACTATTATCGATATTGTGATCCTAATCTATGTTTTACATACACTGTTATCTTTAAAAACATCACAGACTAAATGATACGGGTGTAAGATATAACATATGCATCCTATCTGTTAAAACATTCAGTAAAAAACAACATCTTAATTACTTTGTTATGATGCAATTTAATATAAATGTTTATGTAATTCAGTGCTTGCGACTTTGCGATTGGCTGCATCACTTCCGGTTTACTAGTCTTATCACCAAGACAGAGAGGTATATCACGGTTATTTTTACTCTTTTATAAATATTGATTCATACTTGCAGTCATCCGGCAAATCCCCGTGAATGTCCTGCAGTTTGTAAAACGCAACTACGTTCATCGACAATATAGCTGCCAAAGATAGGTACATGCCTCCAAACTACAATAAGACATTGAAAAGTCACCATAAACAAAAGAATATATACTGAAAGGATAACGAAACGCAACTTCTTTAATTTTTAAATATTCTGTACAGTTGTCTAAACAGCAAGAGGAATATCATGGCACCTTGCCTAATCCCCCAAATGAATGTTAGAATTCGTCATTCGTGACAAAAAATATACCACATCCGGTACTCCTAAATTACCAAAATACTATTATTGTACAAATCAGTGCTTTCTTTTCAGTTCTATCTAGTGTTGATTTCCTTATCATCACCAAGACGCGTGATCGCCAAAATATATTAAGAATTGTTTTCACAAATATGCCACCGCTATCACAACTTCACAGAGGCCGGGCTACTGCAATGCCCATGAGAGGTAACATTCAACGGCAGGTCGCTACTTAGCTCGGAGTCATAAATCGATTAGTTTTTACGTCTCAGTGACAAGAGAGCTGATAACAAACCGAGGTCCGAATGTCCAAGTGTGACGTCACAACGTCAAATCGTTTCAATAGGCTTGCGTGACAAGAGATTGACAGCGGCCAAAACGACACGAAATACAATTGGTAATTCAAAGCGTCGAATCCACCCAAAACTGTGTGAAAGTACAAAGAAATCTCATTGACAAATACTCTATTACTTAGTGCGATATGAAGCTGGACGTCTTCGGTGCTCGTTAGTTTGAACACCGTTGTCGTACACCGTGTTCTCATTTGAAACTCGGCATTACTTACTTTATTGACCAAGATTTACACGGCGGGTGTCGTCAATGAAGTAGAATACGCTTATTCTTCTGGAACAGCTGGTCTAATTCTCCTTGTACTCTGTGTAATGTTTTCGTTTGGTATATAAGCTTCTTCTACTTCATTGACGACACCCGGCGTGTAAATCATGGAATTTGTGTTTGGATTATGATTATGTTAATATGTCTATATTTTCCTGTTTTTTTTTTGTTTTTTTTTGCCACTGACACTATTGAGATGTGATCCTACAGTGTCATGTTGTGCCTTTCATTAGGAATACATGTTTATACATAAGACTCGAATATATTTGTTATGTACAATGTAGCAAAAATGCCACGAAACCCTTCACTATCAACACTAGTCTTAACGAAATAAAATGGCGACGAAATAAGTTTCGCTTATATAAACCGCCGACTTGGAGATCAAATAAAATATGCTTTTACAGTATCATATCGGAAGACTTGCATTTGCTTGTATCAATCATAACTTACGACAACGAGGAGCAAACGTCGTCCAAGACAGTTGGTCGATGTTCCAGCAGTCATCTCGAACGTCTGTGTTTCCTATTTTTAACTGTAAAAAAATATGATATGTTTTACTGTAATCAAGTAAAATGCAACAGACAATATCAAATGTTAAAGGTGAGGATTCAGTCATTAAGAAAACGTTTGGTAGCAAATAAAATAAAAAAAATCAGTATGGAACAAATAGAATCGAAAATTTCATTTAGGAGGTTTACAACTTTGGTAGCAAAACGAATAGAAAATTTCATTTAGGAGGTTTACAACTTTGGTAGCAGAACGACTAGAAAATTTCAATCACTAGGTTTACGACTGTGGTAGTAAATAGAATAGGAAATATCAATTAAAAAGATGTCTACTGTGGTAAACCTTTAACATGTGATTCTTATTCCGTTCGCTTTAGTTTGATATAATTTCAGTGCTTTCTCATCATGAGATGCTTACATACAGCGGTTTATATGGCAGTTGCTTTTTATTATCAATAACATCAATGATATGTGCCGTGTTAATTTCAAACGGAAAAAATCTCACAACACGGTACTTCGTTTTAATTAGTTGGATCGTCTTAGCTTTTTTTTTATTATAGTGTGTTCGGCAAATGTTCTAATTCTCGTTGTTATAGCAACATTGATGAATCGATGTGTCTTAGTATTCGTTGGTTTCGTAGTACTTGACCTGAGTAGTGCCATATTTTTCGTCAATCTTTCCGAAGATAATATTTTACCGTCTTTGTTATTTTGTATTTGAATCGCTGTGTTCCCTACATGTATGTTGTATTCTCTGACGATAAAACAGCTGGAATGAGCGAAACGATGGCATCATTATCTTATAAGAGTTACCTCCCTTACACCACATTCTTGTAATACTTGTATGCATGCGTGTACATCCGGTAGCATTCAATAGCCATTAATACAACGATTTTGTTGAAGTTACTTTAGATTTCTTACTACGAAACAACTAATGTTATAATGTAAACTTAATTTGCTGATTTGAAATATTTGCTATCATTTTTTTTACTCCAAAAAATCATTTAAACCATCATCAATTTTCACAATACTAATTTCTTACTGCTGTCTCGTTCTGTTTTTTTGATCGATCTAGATCTAGCTGATGAAAATGGTGTATGGTATGTGAAAACCAGTTTAAGATATATCTTCAGATGTATGAGAGTATACTTCAAGTAATGTAGATAAATACAGGTTAATCAAGAACAGAGTATAACTACTGTCACAACGTTACTGCATCTAGCTTTTTTTTCAAAAAGTGGGAGAAATGACTTTCCGATGTCTACCCTTGAATGACGTCAGACTAGACCTGGAATCACGCATGTTCACGGTATCAGATTCGTTTTACTAAATATACATATTCCAGCTCAAAACCCAAATAATAAACATTCGTAAATACTAGTATATCATGGCTTAGGGCTTTCAACTCTAACGCACCTTTGGAGGAGAGCGGATTAATCAAAGTCTTCAAAAATAATCAATAACATTTTTGTCGGGAAGTTGACTTCCACTCTATCAACATTTGAAACAAACGGAAAGACACGTGATCACAACTATTAGAATGTCGCTGTAACACAGAACTATGACAGAACTTTTTTTTACAGTTGTTGATATGTTGAATCATCTGCCTACACAAAGTGTGAACGTAAATACAGTTAGATCATTGGAACATCTGCTGACTATACACTACCAAGAAATCATATATGAATTCTGAAACTATAACTATTTTGAGTTGCGAGTCATTGATATTATAGATATTTATTTGATACGAACGCAAATGCGTTCACCCCAACGTCCTTAATTTTACTATGTGATTATTGAAAATTTCAATAATACACAAGTTTTTACTAGTTATTCACTAATCTCGGTAGTGTATAGTCAAATGAAGGAATAGCGACAGTACGGACAAGCGAATGGTAATATTTTCGCGGCAACCCGCCCCTTTATCAAGTCACAAATATTACATAAATTACATCACATACATAGAACATAAAACAAATACAAAGTTATAAATCTAAATCGAAAGCGGTGGTGTAAATTTATGTGTCTCGATAATCCCTTCGGCCGATGGACGCCGTAGGCCCTTTATAACAGACAAAAAGCAATCCCAAGTTGTTGTGTGGAAGGTTGTGATTAAAATGGCTCATTCTCCGAACACCAACTCCGCCAACTTGAAAGGAAGGTGTTTATATAGGGAACCTTTGAAGCTAAAGTTATAGTCTGTTTCAACTAAGAATGTCAACTTATTTTGTAAATAGGATACTTACATATCAATTATGAAATAGATAAAGTTTCTGTTTGTTTTATATAATTGTAACACAATTTTTAGCATATAAGAATATTATAAAATATCTATTAAATATTAATATTTAATATCATTATTCATTAGTTAATGATTAAATAAGGAAAGATAATGTTAAATAAATAAATATCATCAAGTCACATTGATATACTAATGTCAGCAATTAAATTGAATTTATATTTATACATGCAAGAGTTAATCAATACGTACATTTTAGCACTAAAATAAACTTATTTAAGATAAACAGTAAACCCTTAAATGAAGCTGAATTAACACTGACTAGTTTAACTATGACAATACATTATCCACTTAATCTGTATTTCAAGTCCTTTTGCAACCTTTGATAGTCAATTACTACACAAGTCTCTACTAGAAAACACAAAACACTCTATCCAAGATGGAGAAGCTCGGATGCTGAATCAGCATAGGTCATCAGGTCGATCGTCCCAGTCTGATAACGTTCATCAATGTGGCCAGGCGTCTGTCAGTGTTCGCGTATTTCTTCTTCCGGGTTGAATGGGGCCTCCTGCACATCTCTGAACCCGGTTGATGTCATTCATGTTCTGTCCTTCAGTGTCTGGATGATGGTGTAGATGTTGGGGTGGGCATGCAGTACCTTCTTCAGTTTCCCGTTCCAAGCTTCAAGATGGTTAGTAGTCCGGGGTTCTTCTTCCAGGTGGTTCGATCTCCCTCTTTCCATTGCTCTGTGACGTAATCTGTGAATGACAACACGGGATGTGGGATGTCAGCATCATCAGCTTCTTCAAGGGTTTGTAACCAGACGTCCTCAATGCGGTTTAATAGGATGAGTGACAGAACAGCAGCTCGGCGTAATGTAGTTTGACGTCATCGTTGTCACGGTACATGGATAAATCTGGTGAAACATAGTTCGATAGGTACAGAATGTGCCACCACAGAAGAATATGTCAGATGCTGCAAGTTCGGCCAGGTTCTCTGATGTAGCGAATGCGACCATCCTGTTGTTCTGTTCAACGTCGTCAAAGAGGAGAAATGGTTCGCCTGTAGATGTTTCTGCCCATCTTCCATCCAAGGTGATGTCGGCCAAAGTCTTTGGTAGTGGAGGAGTCTGCTTGCGGCGAGCACGGTAGAGAGACGCTGTGTAGAATGTTGGCAGTCCTGGACCACGGCCTTGGAAGTGTCATCCCATCGTTGTCTCGGAGTTGGTTGAGCTCCTCCTCAAAGATGAACGGAATGGGTTGGACAGATTCTACGCATTTACTGGTAATATGGTTAATGATCTGTTTGACTACAACACTGGCTGGGTCTGAGGGGTTAGCTGGTATGTTGGCTACTGTCGAGAGGGATGCTGAACATCCCCAGAATGTCCTGTTGCCGTTCCTTCGAATCTGTCTGTAGATGAATCCATTATGCGAAAGGTTCTGTCCGCCTCTTCTGTTGGCAATGAACTTAACGTTGATCTGAGCGTTAGCCATCCTGTACTTTTATCAAACCACACACATAATATCACTCAAATTAAACACACTTTACACTACGCTGAAAAAAGTACAACATTAACTTACATAGGTGAAGTAATAAATCAAGCAATGAGATGTTGATGCTTCAAAGCGCAGATTGAAATATGATAATTCTCCAAAATGTAATGGGCCTTTATTTTTCCTATTGAACAGCTTGGGATTGGAACAGTTTTGTATTTGATTCCTTTATTGCACAGTTATGAACAGATTTCTGAACAGTTATCAGAACTTGATTATCCGATCTACCTGTACAAGTTATATGATCTCGCTTTTAATGTACGCGGACGATATCGCGCTACTAGCAGCGGATGAACTCTCTCTTCAACGGATGCTCCAGTGCCTAAATCACTGGTGTAGAAAGTGGCGACTACTGATCAACAAGGATAAAACTAAAGTGATCCATTTCAGAAATCCTTCATCTCAACGTTCTCTCTTCAAATTTAAGTGTGGCGATATCGATATTGATTATATTGATCGGTACCGATACTTGGGATTCTGGTTTACAGAGCACCTGGATTTGTCGATATCTGTGCGCGAACTAGCCAAATCAGCAAATAGATCATTAAGTGCAGTTATAACGAAATCAAAATTCGCAGGAGGGATGTCACTAGCAGTTTTTAGACAACTTTACAAGTCACTTGTGGAACCTGTACTCTTCTATTGTAGTGCGATATGGGGACATAACAAATGTCGCTTCGTTCAAACAGTTCAAAACCGAGCGTGTAGATATTTCCTCGGAACTGGGAAAAACGGTTCTAACATCGCCGCACGAGGCGACCTTGGGTGGAACTCTTGTGAAGTGAACCAAACTGTTGAAGTCTGTAGACTGTGGATAAATTTAAAAATTCTTGGATGAGGTTAGATTACCCAAGAAAATACATATTTGGTCTGTTTCTGTCAATCGCAGCTGGGAGAACAGAGTTATTAAACTCCTAAGGGACAATAACTTATATAATCTACTTACATGTTCTACAATATTTGCCAAAGAATGTATAAAGGCAGTCAAGAATCATTTTATAAATGTTGATAATCGTAATTGGTATAGAGAACTATATGATGACCGTAGGTGTAATAACGACAATAAGCTAAGAACGTATAGGTTATTTAAAGCTAGTAATTATACGGAAAAGTATGTCTCTAGTATTATGGATTTCAGATATAGACAGGCTCTAGCGAGACTTCGTAGGGGTAATTTAAAGCTTAATATTGAAACAGGTCGGTATTCTCGTCCTAAAATACCATTAGAAAATAGAACTTGTACATTGTGCGATTTAAATTGTATTGAGGACGAATGCCATTTTTTAGTTGTATGTGATTTTTATTCAGATATCAGAGTTCATCTTCTTACAATAGCTGAACTGCTCAATGTTTTAATGAATAAACCCAATTTGCAATACCTTGTAGCAAGTACTGTACACAAGATGTATCGTAGAAGAATGTACTTTTAATACTTTGTTTTCTTACGATATTCATGTAGCTATACATTGTACTAGTTTAGCCATGTTGGTACCATATTTCATACTATACGGTGTCTCATAAGTCTTAATAGGCTGGGTGTCAATTTCATCAATGTCGTTAATTTTAGATGCTATTTGTTTTATTTTATATGTGATGTGAATTGACATGTGACACTTCTTTATAAAATAGTATTGTATTGTATTATTGTAGTTACCTGTACAACAATTCTGCACCAGACTATAACTCACTATCATCACAACTGACTTCCTACGTAAACATGTTGTCATAGGCAGAGTTGGTGTTCAGGGAAGACCCCATTAAAATATCAAAAAATTTTGTATCAATCTCGGTATGTTTTGCACTCTAGACACTGAGTGTATATGTGATCGCAACGAAAACAATTGCACGTCACACTCTGAGGAAAGTAGTCTACCGCTACATCTCGGCCACATTCTAAATGAGGAATTGTTTTATTAAAAATAAGAAAATTTATTGAAAAAAAAAGATAAATGTTTGTGTAGTTACAATAAAAAGTAATTCGATAAAAAAAAAAACCCACCAGCTAAATGTACAAATATGTATATAAATATATTATTTTGCATATAGTCAAATAGTCCCCAGATTCGTCAAATTACCCAAAGTATATACAGTTGTATACTGTAGAAATACGACCTTTTCTATGTGCGTACATAACAGGTTAGCCATATGCGCATCCTCTCAGACACTATGTAGAAGGCAAAGAAAGATATAGAAAAGATATAGAAAACAATGCACAAAAACATTTTTCTTTAAAACAGAGAAAAAAGATATCACCAGTTTCGAGTTTTATTAATATGCTCAGATAAACTTCCTACCACCTAGACCCAGAAATACCAGAGAATAACTACAACGAGCTGTCACTAAACTCATTGACTTTTACTAGCTGTTCAACAAGTGATACTTACCTTTTGTATGCTTGAATCGTCTGCCTGTTCCTTCTTACGCAGCTCTGTTCATCTATCTCTACGAACGGTGCATTTTCCACCCGTTTAAATATCGCACACATGAATAAAACTGCCATGCGCAGAAGGTAACATTCCAGAAGAACAATATAGCACCGTATGTTGTAAAAATGAGAATCGTGTTTCGTAATTTTATTCGTTTTTTTATCTACTTTCATGTGAATTAGAACGGTTGGTTACGCACGGCTGCATCAGCAAGAAGTATATTTAGGTCATTTAAATTCACCTTTTTTTACAAAGTAAAATATTGTGTACAAGACTTACAGGTGAAAAACTTCTTTCAAGGAACTCAAATGCATCTTACAGCTGATTCGTCCTTACACTAGTTAGTGATGCGAAGGGCCTAGACTGAGAAAAATAATTGATCAAACGTGATTTAGAAATCTATTTAGGGAGGTACTTAACACAGATCATGTAATACATGTCCTAATGTTCATATATCTGATCGTTTTGAATGAACGCTAACAATTCTAAGGTATGCCACTATTTGAATGAATTAAGACGTGGCATGCAGGTGCAAAGTATGGATTATCAGTGGTTGGGGATTTTTTATTGAGTTTTTCTTTTATTATTTCTTTTTGAAATTTGGGGAAAACAGAAAAAAAATTATCGTTTGTTTTCGCGCTAATAGATGTATCGAGGGGACAATTAGTGAAAGTTACTAATTTTTAAAACATAGATAAGTAACTGCAGCTTTATCTAACTACATAAAGATAATTTATTTAAAGACTTCATATTATAACGAAAACAATAATGGATTTTATATTACATAAAATGTTTCAATCTGTGAGTTTCAAAAACATGTTAAATGTTTATACCTGTCTTTGTTACACCCGTCACGTTAAAGTTATTTTAGGGGGTACCTACATCCGTTACTGTCAAATATCTGTTAGCAAGACTTAATATAATACACGGAAGTTGTAACGCTATCGCCCTCTCTACGATTGGTTATCTTACCAGGAAGGACAAATACCTTCAACGCATGACAGCAGTAGGCGTTGGGTTGACATGAAGCTATACCTAACCTTGTGAGAACAATATACATTTGTTTATCGTAAAAGGGTAATTCCGGATCAGTCTATTTCTGTCGCAGGGCGGAACAAACCCCGGAGGTTTAAATTACTCTCACGCTGTTTCCTAATTCACATGGTTTTTGTGATCACTGAAGCGACACGAAATTTTAATACTGAACTAAAGTTTTATTACTTCGGCTCAAGTTTACACATATCTTTCGCATCTTTATTCGTCACTCCAGTGATGAATTTGATAGCACCTGTTTATTTACAAACACTTAACACTGTATCAATGAATTAATTAAGAGATCTGTTTTAACTTAAAACCGTCCTATTTTGTTTCTTATAAAGAAGATTCTGGTTTAAACAGCATGTTAGGTAAATGCTGAAAAAAAAGTTTATCATTAACATCGAAGGACACCATTGGAGTTATATCTATCACAGCCACACTGTTGTCCTGGTTAATATAGAGGTATATCTATCACAGTCACACTGTTGTCCTGGGTTATATAGAGGTATATCTATCACAGCCACACTGTTGTCCTGGGTTATATAGAGGTATATCTATCACAGTCACATTGTTGTCCTGGGTTATATACAGGTATGTCTATCACAGTCACACTGTTGTCCTGGGTTATATAGAGGTATATCTATCACAGTCACACTGTTGTCCTGGGTGATATAGAGGTATATCTATCACAGTCACATTGTTGTCCTGGGTTATATACAGGTATGTCTATCACAGTCACACTGTTGTCCTGGGTTATATAGAGGTATGTCACAGTCACACTGTTGTCCTGGGTTATACAGAGGTATATCTATCACAGTCACACTGTTGTCCTGGGTTATATAAAGGTATATCTATCACAGTCACACTGTTGTCCTGGGTTATATAGAGGTATATCTATCACAGTCACACTGTTGTCCTGGGTTATATAGAGGTATATCTATCACAGTCACACTGTTGTCCTGGGTGATATAGAGGTATATCTATCACAGTCACATGTTGTCCTGGGTTATATAGAGGTATATCTATCAGAGCCACGCTGTTGTCCTGGGTTATACAGAGGTATGTCACAGTCACACTGTTGTCCTGGGTTATACAGAGGTATATCTATCACAGTCACACTGTTGTCCTGGGTTATATAAAGGTATATCTATCACAGTCACACTGTTGTCCTGGGTTATATAGAGGTATATCTATCACAGTCACACTGTTGTCCTGGGTTATATAGAGGTATATCTATCACAGTCACATTGTTGTCCTGGGTTATATACAGGTATGTCTATCACAGTCACACTGTTGTCCTGGGTTATATAGAGGTATATCTATCACAGTCACATTGTTGTCCTGGGTTATATACAGGTATGTCTATCACAGTCACACTGTTGTCCTGGGTTATATAGAGGTATGTCACAGTCACACTGTTGTCCTGGGTTATATAGAGGTATATCTATCACAGTCACACTGTTGTCCTGGGTTATATAAAGGTATATCTATCACAGTCACACTGTTGTCCTGGGTTATATAGAGGTATATCTATCACAGTCACACTGTTGTCCTGGGTTATATAGAGGTATATCTATCACAGTCACATTGTTGTCCTGGGTTATATACAGGTATGTCTATCACAGTCACACTGTTGTCCTGGGTTATATAGAGGTATATCTATCACAGTCACACTGTTGTCCTGGGTTATATAAAGGTATATCTATCACAGTCACATTGTTGTCCTGGGTTATATACAGGTATGTCTATCACAGTCACACTGTTGTCCTGGGTTATATAGAGGTATATCTATCACAGTCACACTGTTGTCCTGGGTGATATAGAGGTATATCTATCACAGTCACATTGTTGTCCTGGGTTATATACAGGTATGTCTATCACAGTCACACTGTTGTCCTGGGTTATATAGAGGTATGTCACAGTCACACTGTTGTCCTGGGTTATATAGAGGTATATCTATCACAGTCACACTGTTGTCCTGGGTTATATAAAGGTATATCTATCACAGTCACACTGTTGTCCTGGGTTATATAGAGGTATATCTATCACAGTCACACTGTTGTCCTGGGTTATATAGAGGTATATCTATCACAGTCACATTGTTGTCCTGGGTTATATACAGGTATGTCTATCACAGTCACACTGTTGTCCTGGATTATATAGAGGTATGCCACAGTCACACTGTTGTCCTGGGTTATATAGAGGTATATCTATCACAGTCACACTGTTGTCCTGGGTTATATAGAGGTATATCTATCACAGTCACACTGTTGTCCTGGGTTATATAGAGGTATATCTATCACAGTCACACTGTTGTCCGGTAATATTGTGAGGTGTGATAGATTACAAATGACTAGTTTCTAGGTTTATGATGATAGTTTACTTGTATTGTGCCTAAGTTATTATTAACCCTCCACTCAGATCAAAAGACTTTTTCATCTTTTGATTTCTTGAAGGCGAGAGGAACGCGAGTCATGTTTAATATGATTTTTTTTACATATGTTTTTTTTTTCGTTTTACAAAATGAATAGATCCGCATGCCACATTTATCACTATTTTTGTTTTCAGATGTTTTCAGATAAGATAATTTGTTACCAGCAAATGATTTTTCGGTTGTATACACGAGCAGTTAATTTCTGCATTATATTAATGATCAACTGTGGTCTTGATGTAAATACACACGATGACCTTCGAAGACTCGCATCTAAAAACCCTTGTCACAATGTTGCCTAGTACTAGTATATATGTAAACATATTTTTTTTGTTTTTGTTTCATCTTTGTATGTTTTTGTACTTTCCATACATAATGATATTGAAGCATTTTTGACATGAACTGGTTTGTAAACAATATCTGAGATTATCCGATAAAAGCAAAATTTGATCTCAGTGGCTAGAATTGATTTGGAATTGGTACAATGAATATAACGTACGACCAGAAAATTATGAAACAAACAAGTAGATTGGCGAAGCGGTAACACAAACACCTTTCATTTTAACATTTACGGTTCGATTACACGAGTAATTCAGTTTCCTGACAATAAGACGTGCTTATATCCGGGTCAACAAGAGTTAATAGTAAAAGGTGGATAACTTGTTTCGCATTGTTGTACAAGAATATTTTTGTACTTTTCTTTGTGCAGTATAATGACATAATCTTTTAACGTTGAAAGGTAACTTCGAAAGGTAGCCCGCACTCATGCAAGTTGTTAGTATGAGAAAGCCATCTTGTTGAATGACATGTTTATGCTGAACAGTTTAACTTCTTCAATTTTGACCGTAATTGTTCAGTATGAAAGCCATAGCAGATTTGGACGGACAGACGTCTGTAAGTTACGAGATTAAAATGACGAGTCATGGTGTTTCAGACAAACGTCCGTCCTGATGAGTGAATGAGAAAACATGGGTGTGGCACAACTATGTACATGACCATTTCTGCCATTTTCTATGATGTGGTGTATTGTGGCCACGACATCCGAGACAACAAAAGACAAACAGCAATTCTCTTGTCTGTTGTCATCTTTGTGTAATATGTGCTAAGCCATAATAACAACAAACGACGGCGGCAACAATAACAACACCTCCAACTCTATCTCAATAAGCCGCTTATACAGAACACTGTACAAATACTCCAGCACTACCTCCTACCTTCCGCTTCCTCGTAACAACCGAAAGACATTACCTATTATATACAGCCTATCCACAGGCATGCACTCCGCCATCGCATCTCTCCCAAACCAATGATGTCCATCAAATATCTCTTCGTCAAGACCCAGAGACTTGTAGAATCTAACAGGGGTAGCGCTACCCCGTTGTGAGTAGAGTCATAGCGCGCGCGCCAGCTGTCTCTCCTTACTCCTGAATTACCCCATGTCTAGCAGACACGTGGTCATCCTTTGAAGTATGTGAGAAAGTGTTGAGAACCACCCGTGACTTTGCACCGCCGTTTTCATCACTGATTGCTTGATTGTGAGCTTACAGCCAAAGAAAACTTCCAAAATGACCTTTGACGTGACGTGACGTGACATGACGTGACGTGACGAAAGACGCCATTTAAACTTCTATTGTTTTTTTTTCTTTGTTGTTGTTTTGTGTTCTTCTTTTCTTTCTCTGTATTCCTTATTTTAACAGGTATGAACATTTAATACAACAGAGCGTAAGAAGAAGTCTTTTTTTTTCTTTTCAAATATTGATATTGATTTTTTTACCTTGAAAATTACCTCTGGTCGTATTGTGATCTGTGTGCACTGTTTTTAGTTCCTTCTATTTTTTTCGATGTTTTAAACTCATACGGAGTCACTGGCGTCGGAAATGTTCAATCCAGTCATGAAGGAGGCAATGCTCAATATGGCAATGCTTAATCTAGCCATGTATCCTCTGTTTCTGGGAACAACTGACTGACCGCAGAGATTGGTTCTCAATCTCATGCTACTTGCCATAACTGGTATTCAGTGATTATCGTTGTTACTCGTGGACGGGTCACCAAACGGTTTTGGTAAATAAGTGTGGATCAGGAAGTTACTTCAACAACCGGACATGTAGGCGTGACCTACCTACCAGCTCATTATAGTACGATTCAGCACCAGATAACATATACAGCTAGGTATGAGATAATGTTTACGGTATGGTATATTCTCTTACCTACAAATTCAACGAACAAACATCAGAATATTTAAAACAGGAGTGATTCGATCTAGCCCCATTTTGACTTTATACTATACAGCACTATAATGCTGAACATATTTGATGCTCAGTCGTTTGCTTCTTGGTTTCGTTGCTGTAAACATTGTGAGCTTAAGTACTTACTTATAAGCCTTGCATGCAGTTACCCTGTATATAATGTCTTATTTCTGACGATACGATTCAGAATAGAGTTAAATGTTATTGAAACATAAATCAACAGCGGTGTTGAGTTAGTACAGCTCTAGTTCAGTGCGAAATATCTGTTTAAAATTTTGATTTTCGTGTCTTGTTCATAGATTTGATTAAGGAGTTAATATCATTGACAAGTCCTAGAAGGACACAACAGTAATAGAATTCCAGATTTTCTCTGTACAAAGTAACATATTATATGGCTAAAACATAACTGTGATAATTGGTATCTCAATCATTACTATTGTTATTATTATTATTACAATCTAATTACGGCCCAACAACACATAAAAATGTCATTAGGGCCATCAACCGGTGAAACACACAGCAATACAAAAAACAAATAACATCAAACAAAATAAAAGATAAAAAAAGCAAATGCTGCAAAAATGGTTATTTATCACAAAAGATTAAAATGATAAGTCATGTTTTATAATATAGACCAATATTTTTCAGCTATCTCAAAATAGGGCCTTCTTCATATAGTACACAATGCATAGCTGTACACTTATGGGCATAATGATATTGTGTGTTTTATCGAAGTTACGAATAATGTAAATGATAAACAACAATAAACTTAGACTTGTATCCTTCTGAAATAAACATTCCACTATAGACACTTTCATTTTAAATATCTTAATGTTACTTAATGTTTAAGAAATGAATAAAATGGCCTTCGGGGGATAAAAAGCTATTTGAGAAACACAAAAGTTAGCGTTTGTTTTTTTATTTCATAAACGCTTATCGGTTAACCTAACTGATGTATAGTTTCAGTTTGAGTGCTTTTACGTCTTAGTTCAAATAATATCTATGAAACCCAGTGACATCTTTGATCTTCGTACGAGAACCGGAAGTGGGCGGTGTGGAGCCCCGCTTGAAAATAAATCTCTGATCCGTATATTGTTGAAATTTCATGGCTACAAAACTATGGTTTGTGATTTTGTCACTTACGAGAAAAAAACAATTTTCTTACATTCGACTCGTCTGTTTTATACGATAGATAATAGAATTTAAAGAATGAAACTTTTTGATATACACGTTTTAAAAGAATCAACAAAGAAGGTTTTCTTAATCTGTTTAACCCGTCCCTAAATACACAAAGATTGTGTCGCGACACCTTTTATTGTTTATAACGCTATTAACTCCCCTTATATTTTAACAATGACATTAAGTCACAATGTATTTTGCTATGTAACGTAATACCATCGCCTGGAGATTGCCGCGAGGCCTGAAAATGTTAGCGAATCTATTTGCCATGTCAAGTATTTGATTATATATATATTGTGTTTTACCTATATTTCAAGGGATGACGTACGTGTTGGGGTCACTGTCTCCAATCGTCGACTTGTATAAGTCATTTTCTGTCCACTGATTTACTTTTCCCTTGGAACTTCACGTCATGCTTCTATGGGTAAGTATCTGTCACGTGTTATCATTCAAATGCTTATATATATACAGGTATGTTTATGTTTGTATTGCTTTATATCTAATCCGTTAATGACGTCATAAATACAACGGATCGATCACACAAGTTTTTATTTCATATCTTATTTTGTCGAACGTATCTTATCTTTTTGTTTTCAATTTATCGAACCTCTGGCGAAAATGGAAATAATCTTGAATGAAATGAAACGGATATATGATTATATTTGTCACATACTTAGATATGTTTGTAAACGTTCATGTTTTTTATTATACTGTTACCGAATCTGAATTAGCAGTGATCTTACTATGTATTTTTGGAGATATCATAAAGGCATGTAAAGTCATTATTGAATGTGAGATAAGTTGTTGGAGTTTCTGCCAATCAACGGGTCAGAGGTTCTCAGGCCGCCCTACAACTATTGAAAATGATACAACAGAGTTAAACTAATGGCGCATTAAATACTCCGGGAAACATACATCTGTTTTTCGTATTGATATTACATGTAAATGAAAACATGGAACACAAATACATTACGTAATACGTCATGTATAGTCACCAGAAAATATATTGAAATAGAATATATGTTGATGTTTTCAAAGTTATAGAAATAATTGTAAATACATTTAAGACCTAATTCGACCGTACAGGTTTCACTGGTGAATGGATAGAGAGACGTAACTAGAAATGAAGGGATAGACAGAAGATCATATAGGTCACGTCAATACTCTCTAAGTCAGAATACAGATGAGAATCGTTCTGCGGACATCCTAATATTTTTGTCTCGTTATATATCCTGCAGCACATCTTGTACTTTCATTTTCTCGAGTCTGTTTATAAGTCATCACTTGCAACATTTACATTACATTGCTAAATACATTGTGTTAGGGCAGCTTTTTTCGATAATTCAAATTTTCGCGCCGATGTACTTTCTGGGAAGTCTTGCTAATTTAGGTATTGACACTTGGTTAATGTGAGATATCGGGTCACACTGGTAGAAAGTCAGGTATAAGGACACACTGATTGAATGTCTGGTAACTGGACACACTGGTAGAATAGCAGGTAACTGGTCACAAGGGTAGAATAGCAGGTAACTGGTCACACTGGTAGAATGTCAAGTAACAGGTCACAATGGTACAATGTCAGGTAACAGGTTACACGGGTAGAATGTCAGGTAACAGGTCAGAGTGATAGAATGCCAGGTAACAGGTCACACTGGTAGGATGTCAAGTAACAGGGCACACTGGTAGAATGTCAGGTAACAGGTCACCCTGGTAGAATGTCAGGTAACAGGACACACTGATAGAATGTCAAGTAACTGGTCACACTGGTAGAATGTCTGGTAACAGGTCACACCAGAAGAATGTCAGGTAACAGGTCACACTGAGAGAATTTCAGGTAACATGTCACACTGGTAGGATGTCAGGTAACAGGGCACACTGGTAGAATGTCAGGTAACAGGTCACACTGGTAGAATGTCAGGTAACAGGTCACAATGGTACAATGTCAGGTAACAGGTTACACGGGTAGAATGTCAGGTAACAAGTCAGAGTGATAGAATGCCAGGTAACAGGTCACACTGGTAGGATGTCAAGTAACAGAGCACACTGGTAGAATGTCAGGTAACAGGTCACCCTGGTAGAATGTCAGGTAACAGGACACGCTGATAGAATGTCAAGTAACTGGTCACACTGGTAGAATGTCAGGTAACAGGTCACACAGGTAGAATGTCAAGTAACAGGTCACATTAATAAAATGTCATGTAACAGGTCACACTGGTAGAATGTCAGGTAACAGGTCACTCAGGTAGAATGTCAGATAACATGTCACATTGGTAGGATGTCAGGTAACAGGTCACAATGGTAGAATGTCAGGTAACAGGTCACAATGGTACAATGTCAGGTAACAGGTCACAATGGTACAATGTCAGGTAACAGGTCACAATGGTACAATGTCAGGTAACAGGTTACACGGGTAGAATGTCAGGTAACAAGTCAGAGTGATAGAATGCCAGGTAACAGGTCACACTGGTAGGATGTCAAGTAACAGAGCACACTGGTAGAATGTCAGGTAACAGGTCACCCTGGTAGAATGTCAGGTAACAGGACACGCTGATAGAATGTCAAGTAACTGGTCACACTGGTAGAATGTCAGGTAACAGGTCACACAGGTAGAATGTCAGGTAACAGGTCACATTAATAAAATGTCATGTAACAGGTCACACTGGTAGAATGTCAGGTAACTGGTCACACCAGTAGAATGTCAGATAACATGTCACATTGGTAGGATGTCAAGTAACATGTCACATTGGTAGAATGTCAGGTAACAGGTCACAATGGTACAATGTCAGGTAACAGGTCACCATGGTACAATGTCAGGTAACAGGTCACAATGGTACAATGTCAGGTAACAGGTTACAATGGTACAATGTCAGGTAACAGGTTACACGGGTAGAATGTCAGGTAACATGTCACATTGGTAGAATGTCAGGTAACAGGTCACACTGTTAGAATGTCAGGTAACAGTTCACACTGATAGAATGCCAGGTAACAGGGCACACTGGTAGAATGCCAGGTAAAAGGTCACTTAGAGGTAGGATCACAGGTACAACGAAATAACAGAAATGAACGTCAATGAAGTATATGGTCAGTATGAAAATTACTGTAATTTGTTGCCAACGTCTTCATAAAACAACACTTTCCTTGTTTTTTGTTTTTGTTTTTTAAGGAAAGAAGGTTTTTAAAATGGGCAAAGCAAGAATGCCCCCAGATGCGTATTACTATCAAGATGGTTAATTATCTGTGTTACTCGTCGAAGTTGACGATTCTGTTATCCCGGCCCCACTTTACAAGTAAGAAAAGAATATCTTTAACTCCGTGTTGAGATACGTGTACCATGTTACAGACCCCCTTGGTAATTGAAATTTGATAACATCAGGAGTTCCCTGTCCTTGTATTCGCTTTTTCGTCTCGTTTTATTTCATATCTGTGAATACGGCGTATTAAGCTCGCTCACTTAATTTTCATATCCGCCATCTTGTTTTTTATAGTATATAAATGTATAAGCAGGAGAACATAGAACGGGTGCATTCTTAAAACTAACGGGACCGGGCTCATTATCAGTGGTCAATTTTACACCAGACACCGTTCCGTATTCATTGATATAAAAAATCATTATGTTATTTTTTCGAGGTTCCCATAAGAATCACAAAACTGAAGCGGTAAGCGCTAAATAATATTTGTCGTCATGTTACAAAATGACATGATATCACCGCTTTCGATGACTTCCTATGACATTACTGGGTTGTAATAGACATCATTATTTTTTAAAAAAAAAAAAAAAAAAGCAAACAAAAACACAAATCTCGGCGCTGCGCCCGCAAAGGCATTGTTTGTATATAATATCTTAAATCGAAGAATGATGATGATTTCTCAAGAAAACACTGATTTGATAAAAAAAAAAAAAAAACCCAACGAAACATAACGTGATGTGGAAAAACAGGGCTTCCATATATATAGTGAAAAAATGGAAAAATACTTTTAGATCGGTTGTCGACCTTACTTATGCTACTCTCCGCCAGGGCTGTCAATTACCGGATATACGTCAGAAAACCGGAAATACGTCACGTTGCTTATGACGTCATCTGTTGATATCACGTGTCTTCTCATATCAACGGGAAACACGACTGAGTTCGGTCACGTTAGTTTTCGCTCCCGCATTTTTGTGTTATTTCTCGAGTTCTACGTTCAACAACTTCTCAACTTTTGTCACAGATATAACTTATAAGGTGAGTGACCTGTTTATACACTTTTTGAACATTTTCCCTTTGAAATGTTGCCAAGAAATTTCTTTTTGTGAGAAATTTACTTGGTTTCCTCCGAAAAAAATGGCGACTGGAGGGAGGGGTTATTTTAGCAGGATCATTGTTTTAAATACTTTTCGATAAGTTATTAAACATGTACAAGATTTCAATTCCAATTCTTTTCAAGACATAAATGTACTACACCAATTAGGAAAAGTACAGGTATTAGCCTCAGAACTGGTCTGATCATTAAATTGATTAAAATTGATTAACGACTGATCCCTGACCCTGGTCAATTCTCAACATTTTTGTGACTATCATTAGGGGAATAACATTTATATAAGAGTCATTAATCCTGTGTCATTTATATTCTTTAACAGCGATATACCAGATTTGTTAGGTGTTATTTCAGTGGTTTACAACAAATCATGGTTTACGATTTAATTATTAAATTTGGTTTAGATTGAAGGTCATATTATGGACCAGATACGTACCAAGAAAAGACAATGGCAACCAAACCGGCCAAATGACCACCAACCATTGGAGTGTATTCAGATTCGCTTCACCAATCTGACTGACACTTCGGTGAGTGTAGAAAACGGAAAACTCATTTAATTTCCGTGTAAAGTCAAAATGGATCTTAAACGGATGATTCAGGTTACTTTTTACTTAATCTTCTTTTCTTTTCCATTTTTTATTAGAATCATGATAGTCACCGACGGGTAGTCATTTATAATCAGAGCCAATGGTCAGACTCAAAAACAAAATTGGACAGGACAGGAACAGCCAGACAGGTACGTATGTGAATTATTGATTTACTTGAATTGGAACTGTTAATTATATCACTAAGCTGCAATTATTGAGAAAAACAAATTATTTTGTATCAGACTGAAATTACTGGATTTAAAATTTGAAATCAAATTTAACTTTTTTGAAAAGTTACTGCTTACATTTCTTATATACATTGTAGGTCGCAGTAATATTATGCGATGTACATATAATTTATAGATATGAACAAACTGTTTCATTATTTTGTGTATGTCGTATCTTAATTACTGTCAGTTATTAAACTTTTCAGGTATTTGTTAGCACTAGATGTATAGTGTTAGCAGCAGACAGGGGATATTTTTGACCGTCAATTCTGTGTTATCGATATATTTTTCCTTTTCCGTCAAATTCATAGATTTGTCCGATGTTATTTCAGTGGTCTAAAATGAATTCTGATTTGTGATTTAATTGATTTTGTTTAGATTCAGAATCATCAGATGGACCAGTCACGTACCAAGAAGAGACAGTGGCGACCAAACTGCCCAGCTGATTATAAGCCAGTAGAGCGTGGTCAGCTCCGCTTGACCAGACTACCTACCACTTCGGTGAGTATCTGTATGTATTGGCTAAAGATTCCTAGCTGGACTCTGTTATGACGAGGGGGAGAGCGCTCTAGTTTGAAAGACTCTCCCTTGGTGTTTGAGACAGTAGTGATTTCTAGATGGTTCGCACAAAAGAGAATATGTGTACTGTTCAGTTTTTCATTTCTATTTCGTTTATCTTTTTATTAGAAAAATGACAACTGCCAGCGGAAGGTGATTTCCAGAGATAGCCAGCGGTCATCGTTACATCCGAGACCTACAAAAGTCTTAGACGACAAAATGAATTGTTTAAAAGCAAAACTGGACGAGACAACAACAACGATAGAGGTAAATTGCAAAACTTGAAACTGTAATTTATACATTTGCAAAGCTACAATTGTCGACACAGTCAAATTATTTTATGATGATTGATGAATATTTCAGTTTATAAATCATTGCGTCTTCTTTACATTCTGAAATTTAACCAATGACAATTTGATGTATGGATATGAAATGTACTTGTCTCAATTCCCTAAATAATAACGGACTGACTTGCACAATATCTTAAGAATCACCATTATTCATGAAGGTAACTGTTTTCTTCGAATTATTTTTACCTCGGAAAATGATGTCAATTGCTCCATGGTCTTCCGATTCTCTGAGAAATAAAATCGAATCTGCACAAGGTTGCTGTTAATAATTTTCAAGTCCGTTTTTTCTTTTTTTTCTTTTGTCGGTTCATATTTAAACAGTAATTATCTTCATCAACGACATGTTTTTTGTGTTATTGAAAACGTGACAATTAAACTTAAAACTTTTTTTTCCAATTTCAATTAATGACTTTATACAGAGAAAGATATATAATTGACTTAATCGAAAAAAATAATGCGTTCCTATTGTTTTGTTTAGAAGAATCGGTTTTCCCAAGAAGTTGCTATGCCAACTAAGAAAACAAAACCTACCTGTAATACTTATGATGCTTCTGTGGTTACCGTGACAACCGAAGAACACAACTCCAGTGATACGTACAACAGTACTGTTAAGGTATATAGATTTCTACATTTTCTTGTATTTCATTTTTGTGTCACATGATAAAATCTTTTATATGTCCACTTGCTTTTTTGAGTCTTTCGAAGTTAGTTTCCAATTTCAGCATTCTAAGAAAGACACCTTTTATTCTCTCCATTGCTTTTGTTAGAAGAGCCCTGTTTTTATGTGTTTCTTTCGTCATCTTTTCTTATAAGTCGAGCTCTGGTGTCCAAAGTAGCGTCCGGTCTGATATTAGACACGGAATTGACCTTGGTCCAGACACCAGACCTGTTTGGTAAGAGTCAGAGATGGTATGAGAGATAACATCAAACATACTTGTACTAATGATATGGTAGTTTTATTTCTTTCTTTTAATTTAAACGAGTTTGTACAAAACAGGGAGATTTCTATTTTGTACAAAGTCATAAAAATACAAGTTTGTGTTTCTCTTGGTATTCATACTTTGTATTTCCTTTTGCAGTGAAACAGCTGATAGAAAGTCATTTACACAGATCGATTTCGGCGATGGTTTGGACTGCAGTGTCGATTTTTTGGTGAGTATGATTTTTTCATTGATCTTTCTTATAAATAGTTGGTTTTAGAACCAAACGCGAAGATATTGATTTATTACCTCTTTATTTCCCATCTTAAATGTTCATTAATTCCATTCCAGGATGATGATATACTTGATTTGAACGAGTTCTCCAGCCAATCAACCTCATATTGGCTCAAGACTGACCACAAAACTACCAGTGACAAACAGGTCACTCCGGAAAAGATTAGGACTGACCAGTGTGGTCACGTCCACGTAACATCCAACACCATCAACAACAAACCGGTCAAACATTTCACTCCTAAGGCAGACCTGGACGTTCTCCAAGATAATTCCATTCGTCAGAAATCGCCGGAGGTCAAGGAGTATGATACTATTATGAACAATGAGCGTGCCTACACCTTCAGTAGAAATAACAGACACAGGGGCGCCAAAAGAAAGATGGATTTTGATGATGATGATAATGACGTAGTTCCGTGTAAAAGGTTAAGACTGTATTGATCCTAATCTAGTGATAGAGAATGTGGGTGGTTGTGTGAATGTGTGTGTGGTCGATTTAATATTGACGTGGATAATGCCCCATGCAGGTATGTCACTAAAGCTGGCTTTAAATCTACGTATTAGTGGCCTATCTGTTGCCTGTTTTTTTTTCTTTTCTTTTTTTTTCTGTTTGTGTGTTTAGAAAAATTGTCATATTTGTTTGTCCCGTTACATGGCCAACGGAGCTTGTATCGTTTTGACTGTCGGCACGCTCGCCATTTGACGAAGCTCTTTCTTATCTTTCTATAGTGTGTGATGTATTTTTTTAATCTATTTTCTTGTCTGTCCATTCGTCTGTCTACATGTTGTACTCTCCATTTCAAAGAAAAATGCTTGTGAACGTTTTATTATGGTTGTTATCGACTTTTCTTTATCGTTTTGACTGTCACAACGTTCGTCATTTGACAAAGCACTTCCTTATCTATTTTATATATCCGATATACTTCTATCATGAATGTCTGTCCATTTGTCCGTCTGTTTGTCGCTTGGATGTTTTATTGTTCTGCAGTATGATGTATGTTTTTGTATACCGTATTGTTTTGTTTGTTATGTTTTTAACTTGACATGGTCAAGAGTATTGAGAGTGTGTGATATTGTGGTGTGGTAGTGTTGATTTTGTGTGAAAGCGATCATTTGTTGTATACATTTATCGTCTGCTGTGCTGACAAATTTTTTACACTATTTTGAAATAAAATCTTTGCATTGTTACTTTGTCGTATTTTGTTTTATTTTACACTTAAGTTACACGTGAAGGCTAGTTCGGGAAAGGAGATGTGACGTAAACAAATGTTATTACATTCGTCTGTCTGTTCGTCGTCTGCTTTGTACAAATTGTAGATCCAGTACAAAGGATATATTGCAGAAATTTCGAACAAATATTGTTCTCTAGTCAGGCTTATTATAATGGTCAGAAATAAGTTCAATGTACACAACAGCTTAGCGGAAATATTGAGTGTCCGAATTTGTTTCTTTCCTTTATAATACACTGTTGTCATTTGGTACAATCCTTGGAATATCGTGTTAATTGAGGTATGCAAATAATGATAATAATGTGAAAACCGGGGTGAATTATCTCCCCTGGGTGTCACCGCTGACATACGATGACATTGACATCGCGAGATCTCGTGGAGCTCCTGTGACAGTTTGGCGCGAGACCATCGGACAGCCTTCTCTTGACTCTTGACCATCAAACCGAACGGACGTGATTCACAAAACATGAGTAACCTGACTGTACCATTTGTTGGGTTTGGGAGCTGGAAGCAACCATAGTGGTTCCTGTGTGTTATATACACATTGGACATCACTACAATAATAATAAATATAGGCTCTATGAACGAAAATCACGCGAACTGAATTTCATCTACAACACTCATTTTGTTTAAAACAGGTAATGATTTTAATCACCTGATCAATTATTCGAATAGTATTAAGTATACCGATTTCATAGGATATATCTATTTCCGGAGATACGAAGCTATTTAAGGTCAAGCCTTCTCGTATACTTTAACAAGAACATGAAGATATTGAAATCGAGAAATATACCTATTTATCTTGTAACCGGCGCTGCCTTTGTTGGAATGCTCTAGTCACATATATTTTTACTGTATTCGGCAGTGACGGAAAAACAAGCACGTGTATCAATTCAAAAGAAATGCTCCCTAGATGTACAGTTGTGGCAACGCACAACACACCAAAAACTTCCTGCGCACATCGTGTGCATACATGATTTTGTGCGGTTTGGTAAAAATGGTTGGTTAATATTACAGATTGAAAACTAAACGGAAAATTCGTGAAGTTATAACTAAATTGCGATCACAGGAACATTAAAATTGATCGATGATTATAAAAACACTATTTGATTCGACAATTTTCGAATAACACTGGACTTGCATGAATTAGTGTTATCCTATATAGTTTTAGTGGTGATTAAGTAGTGCCTCGGGCAACAAAAGTTTACCTGTATACGGGTATATATGTGACAGGTCCGGATCCATACTGGTTGGGTCGCCCGTGTAACAAACTCAACACTTAACAGTAACCTGAGATTATATTTTTTGTTGACGAAATTATTGAAAAATGAGAGTAATACAGAAGTAATGAAAATAAAATTTCCTCTCGGACGATATGGTATTCCTTGCTGTGACAAAGAGACGTCCATTTAACATTTATCTCACTAATCATTGTGTATCTGATAAACCTATAAATCCAGACACTCTCTCTCTCTCTCTCTCTCTCTCTCTCTCTCTCTCTCTCTCTCTCTCTCTCTCTCTCTCTCTCTCTCTCTCTCTATCTCTCTCTCTCTCTCTTCATTTCCATATAAGATAGTTTAATAATAAATGGCGTAAATTGCCCTATCGATCTATTGCTTGTATCTATGATGTATTTTCAAGAAAAGTACGGTGATGAAATGTGAAAACTTATGTCCAATTATTTTGTAAATAGATATTTGAGAAGAAATATGTTTAAATCAAATGGTTGTTTTATTAACTTTTTATTCGAAACTGGATCTATACTGACTTTCTTCCACTATCCGAGATATCTAGCTGTATTAGCCGAAAAAACAAATAATTGTCCCGATCGTCAATTTCTCGAGGTTACGTTATATATGTCTGTACAAACCAGTCTGAATGACATAACCCGACATTCATTATAAGGGACACTGGCTCATACAGCATATCGACAGTATGCAATTTACGACAGTTAATTACAAAATTAAATAAACGTATTAGCAGACGGACCTTTGTGGAATTGCACATTTCCTGTAGATCCTCAAGATTGTTTATAAATAAACTCAGCAGACCGTAGCGGACATGCTATCGCCACATTCATAAAAGCGACTAGGAAAGGGGATAAGGAGAGCACTATTTTCGGGAGCTTTGCTCACGTGGCAGCCCGCGCTTGATTGCAAAGTCACACTTGACTTCTTCACGAAGGCATGTTCTGATCTCGCTTTTGTATTCTATATATACAACAGGAAAAAACTTAAACGCGGTGTTTCAAATCTATTCACTTCAAAATACACGGATTTAAGAATACCAACGAAATCAGACATTGAAGTAATGTCGGGCATCACATCTTGTAAATTGTGAAATTAAAGTTCGATCCCTACCTCCACTTACATGATTTTATTTAATATTTTTACCTGATATCCTTTGTGTATCACGGTATAGGTAACGTATATTGAACGTATGTAAAACAGATCCGCTGCACCAGTACCCAATAGCTTCAAAATCTCACACTATTTCATTTTTTTTTCGTAAAAATATTGCTACGTAAAATAACCAAATGGTTATTATAAACAAAAAAACTCTCTCGGTAAGTTTGGTTTTATAAGCTGCATTAAATTTTAAGTGAAACATCACCACGTATGTAAATGAGTGTACACCCACACAGACGACTTCACGAAACCCGTATAAGAAAAACACTAAAGGGTGGATGGTGGGTGTTTTTCCACCTCAAAAGGAGGACTTCAAACATATCTCCAAATATGAAAATTGGATTTCTGTCCATATCTCCGCTTTACGCTTGATCAGGAACAAGGGATTATACAATTAGAATATCCAGTAATAATGAGTCGTTACCAAATAAGTCAATATTTCATTTCAGACGGTGGAAATGGGAGTCAATAGTCGGACCATATATACATGCAACGGTATACTTTTTATTCTGAATCGTAATGTCAAAAATAATAAAATTACCACATTCATCAAATTACAATGATTAGTATATTTAATATTTTTTAATGATATAACAATGCAACGACTTTTTTCCTGTGTGTGAGCAAAAATGGCAATCTAAACCCCATTTATGGGATCCATGCCTTTTCTTACAATAAAATATACAGCTGGTGCAGCTACCTTTGTATTGTTCAGTGATAAACAATACCAGCTCGGGTTAACAACAACTAGATATAAACGCTATGAGCTTGATACTCTGGAATATCGTACGGCACTTCCGCTAACTAGAGAAAATCACTCGATGTATGATACAACGGAAAGTTATTTTACAGTATATCATAAATAATTAGATAGCTTAATAACTGATTACTCGTGTTGCTGTCCAGGGCTAGAATGACACTCTAATTACCTGGTATACACGTGTACATCTTGTGGTCACATTGCGTTGTGCTCGTGCCAAGTACTTTTCTCACCATCATCATCATCATCATCATCATCATCATCATCATCATTTCTTTATTTCCTCCAAATAATGAAGAGTAATTACAATGACAAATATTGTAAATTTAGGTGAAAATTAAAGAAAAAAGTGCAAGAATATATGTATATAAATATTGAACAATGAATGTGAATAACCAATCCATCAATAATGGAGATTTCTAGCAGAACACATCAAACATTAGATAGGAGATGGCCTTTACTGAAAAGTCATATTGTAGGCCTTTTCAGAAAACATTAGACAATCTTTAATAAAAAATGTAAACAAAGATGAATCGTCATAAAATGATTCATAAATGTCCTCACTGGGGGCACCCAACAGAGACGCTATCTGGACATCTCTGTCCGCCTGGTCAAATGATACATACACATTAACTGGATATTTGTCCACAAAACTGGTAAAAAGATTATCTCGCAGAGACGTTAATATGGGCTCTTTGCAGTCAAGTAAACAATGGGCGACTGCGTCTTCAAAAGTGCCTTTACATCGAGCACATAAAAGTTCACAAGTAGGAGGGGCAATCCACATTTTTGCCATAGTTTTACATGTCCTGTTAAAATTTGGATGGCGTTTAGAAAATGACCAGATTACTGCAGGAACCATATCAGGATGAAGAATTTTGAATCTATGAAATTCTAACGAGCTGTTTATACGTAAACGCCAGTCATCAGATTCTTTACACAGAAGGACATTCTTTACAAGATATTTCCAGCCAAGTTTGGATGGAAATTTCCCAGAATTAAGAAAATCAAGTAAGATGCCTCGGAAGTTGTATTTGTGCAAAGCATCCCAAACTTCGTTGATGAAACCTTTCTTAGCGTTATTTACCCCAAGATGTTTTTGATGTAAACGCAACAAAAAGAGTTGCTTTGAAGTACAAGTTGTTTTGATATTACACAAAGCCCCGAAAAAACGAAGCTGACATTGCTCTACGTAAAGATGTATAGAAGATAAACCTAACATTCCCAATGCTACACCAGACCTAGTACGAAGTGGGAAATTTTGTATTAATTTTGCACATAAATGATGGACTGATTCTAGGCGATGCCAATCAGAGTTGGAGAGAGAGTTCCAGAGCTCACAACCAAACATACCTCTAGGGAGTACAACAGACAAATATAGATGGACTCCAGTCAAGGGATTGATACTAGGACCAAATAAATTACAATTTAGTAGAACAAAACACTGACCTCGTAGTTTGTGGATAACATCGTCAACATCAGGCCGACCTGATTTAAATTTATTCAAATTAATACCCACGTGTTTAACATTTGTGCTTTCATTAACAACATTGTCACCTAGATACCAAGTACGATACGATTGTGAGCGAACATTGCTACTTTCATTGAAGACAATAACTACTGATTTGGAGGCATTATATTTAAATCTCCATTTACAACTATACTTGTAGCAAATATCTATAAGCATATCTAAATTGTGTTTGGTAAGTGAAAGAAGACAAATATCATCTGCTTGCGTAGGGCACGTGACATTAACATCAGATATAGCTAGCGAGTATACAGAACTACAAAGATCATTCAATAAATCGTTGATATAAACAGAGTAGAGCCAAGGGGAGATAATACTGCCCTGACGTGTTCCCTGGCTTATCTCGAACACTTCAGACACAAAGTTTTGATACATAACAACACTATACCTATCCTTGTGTAAAGACATAATCATACTAACAATTTTTCTGTCAAAACCCAAATGTGATAGTTTTAAAAACAGACCGTCGAGCCAGACACAATCAAAGGCTTTAGACGCGTCTAAAAAAGAAGTGAACAATTTACTATCATGTTCAGAAGCGTACGCAATTGTTTCTTGCACGATATATGAAGTCATAGAGCTGCTAGCTTGTTTTTGAAAACCATGCTGTAATGAATTTATATGAAAAAGGTTCATGGACTCTAATCTTTTCAAGAGTAGTTTTTCATACACTTTTAGAATAACGGGTAGAAGAGAAATCGCTCTGTAGCTATTTGGGTCATTCTTTGGCTTATTATGACCTTTATATAACGTGCAAATCAAACCATGTTTGAGTGACACAGGTACATATTCAAACCTTATGAAAGCATTAAATAATGTACAAAGACATACATAGAGTGAAGTGCAAGCATACTTTAGGTGTTCGTATACAATAGAGTCAATGCCAGGAGCTTTTCCAAGAGGAAGACTTTTACAGGTAAGGTTAACTTCATCCACTGTAAAAGTTATTTCGGAAGAGCTTGTTGCTGGAGCATCATGGCTTAGGAATTCTGCCAACTCGGATTCGACAGACGACTTAAAGTCATTGTCAAAGAGGCGGTCAGTGTAGTGGGAGTAAATACCGGAGAAATACTCCCCCCAGTGTAACGCTAACGCAGCAGGGTCTCTGACAGTCTGGTTCCCAAACATTACTTCAGCTCCCGCTGAACCACGAGATCCACCACCAGCACGAGATCTCACCAAAGACCAAAACGACTTTTGATTTATATCCGCCGCTTCTTCGATGTCGGAATTCAGAGTAATAAGATGGTTCTCTGATAACTGGCGGCGTTTACGCCGGAACTTACGTTTCGCGTCCTTGTATAAGCAAAAGGACTGGGAGTTAGGATCACGAGGACGACCTTCGTCATCCCAAATGCACCTCAACCGCCACATATCGCGATGTAACTCCTTCAGCTCTCCTTTCCAATAGGGTTTCAAGAATTTATTAAACTTCCTCTTTTGGAGAGACGATAAGGCTGTGTCATGAATACCTTTAGTCAATAGGTCTGTATAACTGTCGATGTCTGAAATATTGTTTAACCGAAAACTGATGAGATTGGACTGCGTTATAAACTGATGAAGGTTATCGTGATAGACTTCAGTACCTGAAGAAGTGCCATCTGAAGGCCACTTGAAAACACTGCGTTCAATCTGAGGAGATTTTACGGCCGATGCGGTGGGAAAAAGAATATCACAGAAAATTGGTCTGTGACTGGATACGTCCAAATAAGGTTGGTCGCCGATATAACAGTTTGATATGAGGTCAGTTTTTGATGAATCGATTATCACATGATCAATAAGAGATGAAATGCCGTGATCAGAGTGTACATAGGTATATAACGGTCCAGAGCAAAAGAAGGAAGTAGTCAGAGCACTCAACTGATATCGGTCTAAACATCGTTGGAGACGGAGACCTCGATAATTTTGATAGTTTGGTATGCGAGGGCCACTGAGGCGAGCGTTAAAATCTCCCATGATGATGACAGAGCCTTGTAGGGAAAACGAGGCACACAAAGAATCTAACTTGTCAACGTAGTCGTTAAAAATATCTGAACCGTATCTCGTGTTAGGTATATACACTTGTATAAGATGCCAAACGCTAGAATTAGAGACCAGCTTCAAGATAACGATATGATCGTCATCTGAGTCAACGACAGTCACACGACTCGAGATGTTCTTTTTCCACAAAAAGGCAACACCACCCTTTCTGGTTTTATGATCAGATAGAGCGTGCGTCGAGAAGTCACAAACTGCGAAATACAAGTAGTTTGGATGTATACTGTTAAGCAGGTGAGCATTTTCGTCAAATAACCAGTGTTCGGAGATTCCACAGATGTCGACATCTTGCTTCTGCAGGGCATCATGAAGGTAGGAGGCTGACGACATGATACCGGTCACATTCCAGGTCATCAGACGTAGAGAAGCCATGAAAAGGACAACTACTCGCAGAAATATCGAAAGATCGCTACTGTTCATCAACAGGTTCAACGTTATTACCGTTCCCATAATATTTGTTATACGAATACCATTTCCTGCAGCGAATACCTTTGGGCCAGAAACGATCTACCTTGATTTTACCAACATCGGACGAAAGAATATTTACACGACTAGAGACGGAATCAGAGTTCCTGCTTTTGAGGATACGGACGAAAGTAGCAGCCACGTTCCTTTGCTCGAGATAAGAACGGATATCATCGGCTGTACAACCGGAGGACATACCACTCAGAAACAGACGTGTGGTCTTTCTCCTAGAAACAGCAACAAAACCGCTAGCATTGTCATCACTCCGTGAATATGAATCCTTAGACAGAATAAGCTTAGGCTGGGGAGCATGATTATCCGGCGCAGTACGTTGATTTCTAGTAACGGTATGCTTATCGGACTGAATTTCCTTAGAGTGTTTTGGAATAATAGTGACAAGTTGATCAGACGGACCAGCGGGGACTGGTGGCACAGACAAAATATCAGCAGAACACACCTTTGCATAGGAGTAGGACGAAGATGATGGACAAGCAGGTGGTTGAGGTGCCGATATAGAAGGGGACGAATCAGGCGAATGTGAAGATAAGTTCACGCCTAGTTTGATAGGAGGCGACGAGGAATATTGGCCATGCATATCAGGGTGATACGTAAGTTGAGAGGTCTTGTGAACAATGGATTTCAGGCCAGATAGTTCTTTGCCTATTTCCTGTCCAAAATCGCGAATAATGGAATCCGTTCTCAAGCGAGACTCCGCCATAGAGTTCACAAAGAGTTCCTCGGAGCTCTGGAGGCTGGAGCGAACCGACTCCTCAAGTGTACTGACTTGGGATAAAATGTTGGACCGAAATTTGTCAATAGACACCATTTTCGAAGAAAGTAGGTGAATACGGTCATTGAAATTCTTTGGTGGGGAACCATTCGAGATTTCATTGACGAAGATTTTGTCGACTGTATCACACGACATTTTAAGTTCTCGTTTAATGTCAGCAACATCTGATTTAAGTTTAGAGTTATCTTCCTTTATCAGTCTAATACTGTCTCTTATTTCATGAACGTTCTTCACAAGTTTAGCAATCTCCAGCAGTATCGACTCGATATCGAGCGAAGGAGCGTGTGCGACGTTAACTTGTTGGGAATCGGGAGGATTCCGTGATTTAAGGGAAACTGCATCACTTAAACAAACATCTGTGTCCCCAGCTATGAACTGTTCGAGTTGATAGCAATCGCGGGCGTACTTACATTCAGCAGTACTTTTTGTGGTAGACTTTCTTGTCACTAGCCTTCCAATAGGACAGCCATGTATCTTACTTGCACGGTCGTATAAATCTGAACGGTACCATTGCAGCTTCGATTCAGACATGTTAGTTATTTTCAATAGTTTGGTCACATATGCATCTTTTGGAAGGGAATTCAAAACTGAGAAGTCAATGTCACTGTTACCTAAGCCATTAGCATCAGGTGTCAGATCTGATAGCGTTGCATCAACAGACCCGAAAGAGTCATTAGAAAACAATTGGCTCGAATCCATAGTAACGTATACGTAAAACAGCACAGTTCATGTATACTCAAAGTTCACCCCTGTATGCAAATAATGATAATAATAATAAATATAGGCTCTATGAACGAAAATCACACGAACTGAATTTCATCTACAACACTCATTTTGTTTAAAACAGGTAATGGCTTTTATCACCTGATCAATTATTCGAATAGTATTAAGTATACCTATTTCATAGGATATATCTCTATTTCCGGAGATACGAAGCTATTTAAGGTCAAGCCTTCTCGTATACTTTAACAAGAACATGAAGATATTGAAATCGAGAAATATACCTATTTATCTTGTAACCGGCGCTGCCTTTGTTGGAATGCTCTAGTCACATATATTTTTACTGTATTCGGCAGTGACGGAAAAACAAGCGCGTGTATCAATTCAAAAGAAATGCTCCCTAGATGTACAGTTGTGGCAACACACAACACACCAAAACCTTCCTGTGCGCATCGTGTGCATACATGATTTTGTGCTGTTTGGTAAAAATGGTTGGTTAATATTACAGATTGAAAACTAAACGGAAAATTCGTGAAGTTATAACTAAATTGCGATCACAGGAACATTAAAATTGATCGATGATTATAAAAACACTATTTGATTCGACAATTTTCGAATAACACTGGACTTGCATGAATTAGTGTTATCCTATATAGTTTTAGTGGTGATTAAGTAGTGCCTCGGGCAACAAAAGTTTACCTGTATACGGGTATATATGTGACAGGTCCGGATCCATACTGGTTGGGTCGCCCGTGTAACAAACTCAACACTTAACAGTAACCTGAGATTATATTTTTTGTTGACGAAATTATTGAAAAATGAGAGTAATACAGAAGTAATGAAAATAAAATTTCCTCTCGGACGATATGGTATTCCTTGCTGTGACAAAGAGACGTCCATTTAACATTTATCTCACTAATCATTGTGTATCTGATAAACCTATAAATCCAGACTCTCTCTCTCTCTCTCTCTCTCTCTCTCTCTCTCTCTCTCTCTCTCTCTCTCTCTCTCTCTCTCTCTCTCTCTCTCTCTCTCTCTCTCTCTCTCTCTCTTCATTTCCATATAAGATAGTTTAATAATAAATGGCGTAAATTGCCCTATCGATCTATTGCTTGTATCTATGATGTATTTTCAAGAAAAGTACGGTGATGAAATGTGAAAACTTATGTCCAATTATTTTGTAAATAGATATTTGAGAAGAAATATGTTTAAATCAAATGGTTGTTTTATTAACTTTTTATTCGAAACTGGATCTATACTGACTTTCTTCCACTATCCGAGATATCTAGCTGTATTAGCCGAAAAAACAAATAATTGTCCCGATCGTCAATTTCTCGAGGTTACGTTATATATGTCTGTACAAACCAGTCTGAATGACATAACCCGACATTCATTATAAGGGACACTGGCTCATACAGCATATCGACAGTATGCAATTTACGACAGTTAATTACAAAATTAAATAAACGTATTAGCAGACGGACCTTTGTGGAATTGCACATTTCCTGTAGATCCTCAAGATTGTTTATAAATAAACTCAGCAGACCGTAGCGGACATGCTATCGCCACATTCATAAAAGCGACTAGGAAAGGGGATAAGGAGAGCACTATTTTCGGGAGCTTTGCTCACGTGGCAGCCCGCGCTTGATTGCAAAGTCACACTTGACTTCTTCACGAAGGCATGTTCTGATCTCGCTTTTGTATTCTATATATACAACAGGAAAAAACTTAAACGCGGTGTTTCAAATCTATTCACTTCAAAATACACGGATTTAAGAATACCAACGAAATCAGACATTGAAGTAATGTCGGGCATCACATCTTGTAAATTGTGAAATTAAAGTTCGATCCCTACCTCCACTTACATGATTTTATTTAATATTTTTACCTGATATCCTTTGTGTATCACGGTATAGGTAACGTATATTGAACGTATGTAAAACAGATCCGCTGCACCAGTACCCAATAGCTTCAAAATCTCACACTATTTCATTTTTTTTCGTAAAAATATTGCTACGTAAAATAACCAAATGGTTATTATAAACAAAAAAACTCTCTCGGTAAGTTTGGTTTTATAAGCTGCATTAAATTTTAAGTGAAACATCACCACGTATGTAAATGAGTGTACACCCACACAGACGACTTCACGAAACCCGTATAAGAAAAACACTAAAGGGTGGATGGTGGGTGTTTTTCCACCTCAAAAGGAGGACTTCAAACATATCTCCAAATATGAAAATTGGATTTCTGTCCATATCTCCGCTTTACGCTTGATCAGGAACAAGGGATTATACAATTAGAATATCCAGTAATAATGAGTCGTTACCAAATAAGTCAATATTTCATTTCAGACGGTGGAAATGGGAGTCAATAGTCGGACCATATATACATGCAAGGGTATACTTTTTATTCTGAATCGTAATGTCAAAAATAATAAAATTACCACATTCATCAAATTACAATGATTAGTATATTTAATATTTTTTAATGATATAACAATGCAACGACTTTTTTCCTGTGTGTGAGCAAAAATGGCAATCTAAACCCCATTTATGGGATCCATGCCTTTTCTTACAATAAAATATACAGCTGGTGCAGCTACCTTTGTATTGTTCAGTGATAAACAATACCAGCTCGGGTTAACAACAACTAGATATAAACGCTATGAGCTTGATACTCTGGAATATCGTACGGCACTTCCGCTAACTAGAGAAAATCACTCGATGTATGATACAACGGAAAGTTATTTTACAGTATATCATAAATAATTAGATAGCTTAATAACTGATTACTCGTGTTGCTGTCCAGGGCTAGAATGACACTCTAATTACCTGGTATACACGTGTACATCTTGTGGTCACATTGCGTTGTGCTCGTGCCAAGTACTTTTCTCACCTTCATCATCATCATCATCATCATCATCATCATCATCATCATCATCATCATTTTTTTATTTCCTCCAAATAATGAAGAGTAATTACAATGACAAATATTGTAAATTTAGGTGAAAATTAAAGAAAAAAGTGCAAGAATATATGTATATAAATATTGAACAATGAATGTGAATAACCAATCCATCAATAATGGAGATTTCTAGCAGAACACATCAAACATTAGATAGGAGATGGCCTTTACTGAAAAGTCATATTGTAGGCCTTTTCAGAAAACATTAGACAATCTTTAATAAAAAATGTAAACAAAGATGAATCGTCATAAAATGATTCATAAATGTCCTCACTGGGGGCACCCAACAGAGACGCTATCTGGACATCTCTGTCCGCCTGGTCAAATGATACATACACATTAACTGGATATTTGTCCACAAAACTGGTAAAAAGATTATCTCGCAGAGACGTTAATATGGGCTCTTTGCAGTCAAGTAAACAATGGGCGACTGCGTCTTCAAAAGTGCCTTTACATCGAGCACATAAAAGTTCACAAGTAGGAGGGGCAATCCACATTTTTGCCATAGTTTTACATGTCCTGTTAAAATTTGGATGGCGTTTAGAAAATGACCAGATTACTGCAGGAACCATATCAGGATGAAGAATTTTGAATCTATGAAATTCTAACGAGCTGTTTATACGTAAACGCCAGTCATCAGATTCTTTACACAGAAGGACATTCTTTACAAGATATTTCCAGCCAAGTTTGGATGGAAATTTCCCAGAATTAAGAAAATCAAGTAAGATGCCTCGGAAGTTGTATTTGTGCAAAGCATCCCAAACTTCGTTGATGAAACCTTTCTTAGCGTTATTTACCCCAAGATGTTTTTGATGTAAACGCAACAAAAAGAGTTGCTTTGAAGTACAAGTTGTTTTGATATTACACAAAGCCCCGAAAAAACGAAGCTGACATTGCTCTACGTAAAGATGTATAGAAGATAAACCTAACATTCCCAATGCTACACCAGACCTAGTACGAAGTGGGAAATTTTGTATTAATTTTGCACATAAATGATGGACTGATTCTAGGCGATGCCAATCAGAGTTGGAGAGAGAGTTCCAGAGCTCACAACCAAACATACCTCTAGGGAGTACAACAGACAAATATAGATGGACTCCAGTCAAGGGATTGATACTAGGACCAAATAAATTACAATTTAGTAGAACAAAACACTGACCTCGTAGTTTGTGGATAACATCGTCAACATCAGGCCGACCTGATTTAAATTTATTCAAATTAATACCCACGTGTTTAACATTTGTGCTTTCATTAACAACATTGTCACCTAGATACCAAGTACGATACGATTGTGAGCGAACATTGCTACTTTCATTGAAGACAATAACTACTGATTTGGAGGCATTATATTTAAATCTCCATTTACAACTATACTTGTAGCAAATATCTATAAGCATATCTAAATTGTGTTTGGTAAGTGAAAGAAGACAAATATCATCTGCTTGCGTAGGGCACGTGACATTAACATCAGATATAGCTAGCGAGTATACAGAACTACAAAGATCATTCAATAAATCGTTGATATAAACAGAGTAGAGCCAAGGGGAGATAATACTGCCCTGACGTGTTCCCTGGCTTATCTCGAACACTTCAGACACAAAGTTTTGATACATAACAACACTATACCTATCCTTGTGTAAAGACATAATCATACTAACAATTTTTCTGTCAAAACCCAAATGTGATAGTTTTAAAAACAGACCGTCGAGCCAGACACAATCAAAGGCTTTAGACGCGTCTAAAAAAGAAGTGAACAATTTACTATCATGTTCAGAAGCGTACGCAATTGTTTCTTGCACGATATATGAAGTCATAGAGCTGCTAGCTTGTTTTTGAAAACCATGCTGTAATGAATTTATATGAAAAAGGTTCATGGACTCTAATCTTTTCAAGAGTAGTTTTTCATACACTTTTAGAATAACGGGTAGAAGAGAAATCGCTCTGTAGCTATTTGGGTCATTCTTTGGCTTATTATGACCTTTATATAACGTGCAAATCAAACCATGTTTGAGTGACACAGGTACATATTCAAACCTTATGAAAGCATTAAATAATGTACAAAGACATACATAGAGTGAAGTGCAAGCATACTTTAGGTGTTCGTATACAATAGAGTCAATGCCAGGAGCTTTTCCAAGAGGAAGACTTTTACAGGTAAGGTTAACTTCATCCACTGTAAAAGTTATTTCGGAAGAGCTTGTTGCTGGAGCATCATGGCTTAGGAATTCTGCCAACTCGGATTCGACAGACGACTTAAAGTCATTGTCAAAGAGGCGGTCAGTGTAGTGGGAGTAAATACCGGAGAAATACTCGCCCCAGTGCAACGCTAACGCAGCAGGGTCTCTGACAGTCTGGTTCCCAAACATTACTTCAGCTCCCGCTGAACCACGAGATCCACCACCAGCACGAGATCTCACCAAAGACCAAAACGACTTTTGATTTATATCCGCCGCTTCTTCGATGTCGGAATTCAGAGTAATAAGATGGTTCTCTGATAACTGGCGGCGTTTACGCCGGAACTTACGTTTCGCGTCCTTGTATAAACAAAAGGACTGGGAGTTAGGATCACGAGGACGACCTTCGTCATCCCAAATGCACCTCAACCGCCACATATCGCGATGTAACTCCTTCAGCTCTCCTTTCCAATAGGGTTTCAAGAATTTATTAAACTTCCTCTTTTGGAGAGACGATAAGGCTGTGTCATGAATACCTTTAGTCAATAGGTCTGTATAACTGTCGATGTCTGAAATATTGTTTAACCGAAAACTGATGAGATTGGACTGCGTTATAAACTGATGAAGGTTATCGTGATAGACTTCAGTACCTGAAGAAGTGCCATCTGAAGGCCACTTGAAAACACTGCGTTCAATCTGAGGAGATTTTACGGCCGATGCGGTGGGAAAAAGAATATCACAGAAAATTGGTCTGTGACTGGATACGTCCAAATAAGGTTGGTCGCCGATATAACAGTTTGATATGAGGTCAGTTTTTGATGAATCGATTATCACATGATCAATAAGAGATGAAATGCCGTCATCAGAGTGTACATAGGTATATAACGGTCCAGAGCAAAAGAAGGAAGTAGTCAGAGCACTCAACTGATATCGGTCTAAACATCGTTGGAGACGGAGACCTCGATAATTTTGATAGTTTGGTATGCGAGGGCCACTGAGGCGAGCGTTAAAATCTCCCATGATGATGACAGAGCCTTGTAGGGAAAACGAGGCACACAAAGAATCTAACTTGTCAACGTAGTCGTTAAAAATATCTGAACCGTATCTCGTGTTAGGTATATACACTTGTATAAGATGCCAAACGCTAGAATTAGAGACCAGCTTCAAGATAACGATATGATCGTCATCTGAGTCAACGACAGTCACACGACTCGAGATGTTCTTTTTCCACAAAAAGGCAACACCACCCTTTCTGGTTTTATGATCAGATAGAGCGTGCGTCGAGAAGTCACAAACTGCGAAATACAAGTAGTTTGGATGTATACTGTTAAGCAGGTGAGCATTTTCGTCAAATAACCAGTGTTCGGAGATTCCACAGATGTCGACATCTTGCTTCTGCAGGGCATCATGAAGGTAGGAGGCTGACGACATGATACCGGTCACATTCCAGGTCATCAGACGTAGAGAAGCCATGAAAAGGACAACTACTCGCAGAAATATCGAAAGATCGCTACTGTTCATCAACAGGTTCAACGTTATTACCGTTCCCATAATATTTGTTATACGAATACCATTTCCTGCAGCGAATACCTTTGGGCCAGAAACGATCTACCTTGATTTTACCAACATCGGACGAAAGAATATTTACACGACTAGAGACGGAATCAGAGTTCCTGCTTTTGAGGATACGGACGAAAGTAGCAGCCACGTTCCTTTGCTCGAGATAAGAACGGATATCATCGGCTGTACAACCGGAGGACATACCACTCAGAAACAGACGTGTGGTCTTTCTCCTAGAAACAGCAACAAAACCGCTAGCATTGTCATCACTCCGTGAATATGAATCCTTAGACAGAATAAGCTTAGGCTGGGGAGCATGATTATCCGGCGCAGTACGTTGATTTCTAGTAACGGTATGCTTATCGGACTGAATTTCCTTAGAGTGTTTTGGAATAATAGTGACAAGTTGATCAGACGGACCAGCGGGGACTGGTGGCACAGACAAAATATCAGCAGAACACACCTTTGCATAGGAGTAGGACGAAGATGATGGACAAGCAGGTGGTTGAGGTGCCGATATAGAAGGGGACGAATCAGGCGAATGTGAAGATAAGTTCACGCCTAGTTTGATAGGAGGCGACGAGGAATATTGGCCATGCATATCAGGGTGATACGTAAGTTGAGAGGTCTTGTGAACAATGGATTTCAGGCCAGATAGTTCTTTGCCTATTTCCTGTCCAAAATCGCGAATAATGGAATCCGTTCTCAAGCGAGACTCCGCCATAGAGTTCACAAAGAGTTCCTCGGAGCTCTGGAGGCTGGAGCGAACCGACTCCTCAAGTGTACTGACTTGGGATAAAATGTTGGACCGAAATTTGTCAATAGACACCATTTTCGAAGAAAGTAGGTGAATACGGTCATTGAAATTCTTTGGTGGGGAACCATTCGAGATTTCATTGACGAAGATTTTGTCGACTGTATCACACGACATTTTAAGTTCTCGTTTAATGTCAGCAACATCTGATTTAAGTTTAGAGTTATCTTCCTTTATCAGTCTAATACTGTCTCTTATTTCATGAACGTTCTTCACAAGTTTAGCAATCTCCAGCAGTATCGACTCGATATCGAGCGAAGGAGCGTGTGCGACTTAACTTGTTGGGAATCGGGAGGATTCCGTGATTTAAGGGAAACTGCATCACTTAAACAAACATCTGTGTCCCCAGCTATGAACTGTTCGAGTTGATAGCAATCGCGGGCGTACTTACATTCAGCAGTACTTTTTGTGGTAGACTTTCTTGTCACTAGCCTTCCAATAGGACAGCCATGTATCTTACTTGCACGGTCGTATAAATCTGAACGGTACCATTGCAGCTTCGATTCAGACATGTTAGTTATTTTCAATAGTTTGGTCACATATGCATCTTTTGGAAGGGAATTCAAAACTGAGAAGTCAATGTCACTGTTACCTAAGCCATTAGCTGTGGCACGCGTACTTATCCATATTGAATTATTGGAAATCACTCGCTAAACTTTATCCTGCAAAGTTTGATATTTACTCCTCCGGAGAGTACATCTTTTTATTGTTCAAATTTCTTGTTTTATTGAATTCAAGTTTGGATTATGATTATATTGACCTCTTAGTATCATTTGCAATAATTTAGGGCATACCGCGTCGCGCATACGCGGATTTCTCGCTCACAGCGAACGACTTTTGTGCTATAGATTACATAGCGGTATTTCTAAAAAATATTAATATATCGTTTTGTAGATAAAATTTACAAAATGCATGCCTTTGAAGAGGACCAGCGACGTTTATGGTTAACGTTAATGAGAGAATGATTATATTGACACATTGGCATCATATGCAGCTATTGAGGACATGACGCGTCGCGCATGCGCTGATTTCTCGCTCCAGGTGAACGATTTTTTTTACAATAGATTACATAGCGGTATTTCAGAAAAAAAACCATTAAGATATCGTTGTGTAGATAAAAAATTCAAAATGTAACCCCTGTTCAGGACCAGCGACGTTTTTAAATGTGGAAGTGTAGAATTGGAGGTAAATGACAAGCAATAATTTCTTGTTAAATCGACTGAAAATGGAAAAAAATGCATATCATGTCCTTCCAGTGAAAATTTTTATAGGGGGAATCCAGAAGTAACGTGGGAGGGTATCGCTGTTGAAGTGATGGAAATGTATACTGGATTTTGTTGTTTGTTTTGTTTTGTCACACCTTACAGAATCTGATATTTTAAAAAAATGTTAATTTTAAAGGCGAAGAGGATAGAGAACAATGATGTATTCATTTATTTAAGGGATTTTACGGTGTTTTAACGGACGGGTGATGACGATGATGATGGCCATGATGATGATGATGATGATGATGATGAAGTGTGTGTATTTGGAAAAACATAAAATAAATAAACAGACACGCGCTCGCGCGCTTGCGCTTGCTTCAGTGAAGCCAAGAATCAAGCAGTTCAAATTGTGTATCGTCGTGATCGACCCCCTCTCGAGTTAAGGCAGAGACTAATCTACATATTACTGATTTCCTTATATAAAAATAAATAAATAGAACCAATTAAACATTCTTATTTCTATAAAAAGAACAAACTCGGCGCTATATTCGTAAAGGCATTGTTTGTTATATAATATTGTAAAGATAATATAAGAATCTAATAATGATGATGAATTCCCAGTGTCTGATAAACATTGAAAAACAAATTGAAAACTACGAAATATGTAGTGGGTAATGACATGAGCGCTTCCATTTATGTATATGGGTAAGAAATGGAAAAAAATGTGTTTACACCGGTTGTCGACCTTACTTATGCTAATCTCCGCCAGGGCTGCCAATTACCGGAAATACGTCATAAAACCGGAAACACGTCATATTGCTTATGACGTCAGATGTTGATATCACGTGTCTTTTCATATCAACGGGAAACACGACTGGGTTCGGTCACGTTAGTTTTCGCTCCCGAATTTTTGTGTGATTTCTCGAGTTTTACGTACAACAACCTATCAACTTTTGTCACAGATTTAAGTTATCAGGTAAGAGAGCTGTTTATACACTTTTTGAACATTATTCCTTTGAAATGTTGTCATAAAATTCCTTTTATGAGAAACTGACTTAGTTTCCTCCGAAAAAAATGGCGACTGGAGGGAGGTTTTTAAATATTAATTGATAACTAATTAAAGATGTACAAAATATAAACTCCAATTCGTTTCAAGACATCAATATAGTACACAATCTAGGAAAAGCACAAGTATCAGCCTCAGAACTGGTCTGGTCATTAAATGGATTAAAATTGATTAATGATTTATCCCTGGTCAATTCTCAACATTTTTGTGACTATCGTTAGGGGAATAGAATCCTCTATAAAGGTCATAAATCCTGTGTCATTCATATTCTTAAGCAGCCGTGTACCAGATTTGCGATTTTAGTATTCATTTTGGTTTAGATTCAAGGTCATATCATGGACTAGATACGTACCAGTAAAAGACAATGGCAACCAAACCGGCAAGATGACCAACAACCGTTTGGATGCATTCAGATTCGCTTGACCAATCTGCCTGACGCTTCGGTAAGTGTAGAAAACAAAAAACTCTCATTTAAGTTCCGTTTTCCATTAAAATGGCTCCAAATGGGATATGTGATTCAGGTAACATCTTGCTTAATCTTCTCTTCTTTTCCATTTTTTTTTATTTCAATCATGATAGTATCCGACAGAGCCAATGGTAACACTGGCAGAATGTAACAGGGTACAAAGGTAAAATGTCAGGTAACAGGTCACACTGGTAGAATGTCAGATAACAGGTCACACTGGTACAATGTCAGGTAACAAGGCACACTGATAGAATGTCAGGTAACAGGTCACACTGGTACAATGTCAGGTAACAGGTCACACTGGTACAATGTCAGATAACAGGTCACACTGGTAGAATGTCAGGTAACAAGGCACACTGATAGAATGTCAGGTAACAGGTCACACTGGTACAATGTCAGGAAACAGGTCACACTGGTACAATGTCAGGTAACAGGTCACACTGGTAGAATGTCAGGAAACTGGTCACACCAGTAGAATGTCAGATAACAGGTCACACTGGTAGGATATCAGGTAACTGGTCACACCAGTAGAATGTCAGATAACAGGTCACAGTGAAAGAATGTCAGGTAACAGGTCACACTGGTAGAATGTCAGGTAACAGGTCACACACAGGTAGGATCACAGGTACAACGAAATAACATACATGAACTCCAGTGAAGCATATGGTTAGTATGAAAATTAGTTTAATTTGTTGCCAATGTCTTAATAAAACAGCACTCTCCTTTTTTATGAAAAGAAGGTTTTTAAAATTAATAACATCAGGAGTCCCCAAACCTTGAGTAACAATGTATTCGCCTTTTCGTCTCGTTTTATTTCATATCTGTGCATACGGCGGATTAAGCTCGCTCACTTAATTTTCATATCCGCCATCTTGTTTTTTATGTTCTATAAATGTATAGCGGGAGAACAGAGGACGGGTGCATTCTTAAAACTAACGGGACCGGGCTCATTTTCACTGGTCATTTTTTACACCCGACACCGTTCCGTATGCATTGATAGCAGGAAACAGTTAATTTGCATTTTTCCTGAAATTATTTGTCATGTTTGAGATATACAGGTATAGCAGATTGGTTATGAAAAATACATCATTACATGTATATAAATCTATAAACTACACAACAATTACATTAACAGTAGAGAGATGAAATTTGTGTAAAAACAATTTCCTCTGATTTCTGACATTTGATTGTCATGGTTACCTACTGAAAATTTACTAAAAATGCAAAAATACTGCAAATTCCAACCTAACACTACAACTTTCTAGAAGAAATTTAATTCTAAACACCTATCTTACAATCAACAACACTGTCATGGTAACAAAGTACTTACATTTCAGCAAATTCCAACTCGAAAATTCTTCATAACATGACCACATGTAAACACTATGAAAATTTCACTTCCTGTAAAGCTTGTTTTTGGTGCGTAGACACAGATTCGAGACTGCCCAAATAGTAATCTCCAACACAAAGCTAAAATATTATCCTGAAAAAAATGAAACCCCACATTGTCCACTTAAATATGACAGGACCAATTTTAGCAAGGATTTTTTTCTTTTCATTTTTAATTAAAATCTTTATAATGGGGAAATCTAATGAGCAAAAAAATCACCCATGGCCACACCGAGAAACTGTGAACTGCTACCATTGATATTAAAAAAATCATTATGTTATTTTTTCGAGGTTCCCATGAGAATCACAAAACTGAAGCGATAAGCGCTAAATAATAGTTGTCGTCATGTTACAAAATGGCATGATATCACCGCTTTCGATGACTTCCTATGACATTACTGGGTTGTGTTAGACATCATTATTAAAAAAAAAGAAAAAAACAAACAAAAACAAAAACACAAATCTCGGCGCTGCGCTCGCAAAGACATCGTTTGTATATAATATCTTACAAATAATCGAAGAATGATGATGATGATTTCTCAAGAAAACACTGATTTGATAAAAAAAAAAAAAAAACCCAACGAAACATAACGTGATGTGGAAAAACAGGGCTTCTATATATATAGAAAAAATGAAAAAAAATACTTTTAGATCGGTTGTCGACCTTACTTATGCTACTCTCCGCCAGGGCTATCAATTACCGGATATACGTCACAAAACCGGAAATACGTCACGTTGCTTATGACGTCATCTGTTGATATCACGTGTCTTCTCATATCAACGGGAAACACGACTGGGTTCGGTCACGTTAGTTTTCGCTCCCGCATTTTTGTGTTATTTCTCGAGTTCTACGTTCAACAACTTCTCAACTTTTGTCACAGATATAACTTATAAGGTGAGTGACCTGTTTATACACTTTTTGAACATTTTCCCTTTGAAATGTTGCCAAGAAATTTCTTTTTGTGAGAAATTTACTTGGTTTCCTCCGAAAAAAATGGCGACTGGAGGGAGGGGTTATTTTAGCAGGATCATTGTTTTAAATACTTTTCGATAAGTTATTAAACATGTACAAGATTTCAATTCCAATTCTTTTCAAGACATAAATGTACTACACCAATTAGGAAAAGTACAGGTATTAGCCTCAGAACTGGTCTGATCGTTAAATTGATCAAAATTGATTAACGACCGATCCCTGACCCTGGTCAATTTTCAACATATTTGTGACTACCATTTGGGGAATAAAATTTCTATAAGAGTCATTAATCCTGTGTCATTTATATTCTTTAACAGCGATATACCAGATTTGTTAGGTGTTATTTCAGTGGTTTACAACAAATGACGGTTTGCGATGTTATTATTGATTTTGGTTTAGATTGAAGGTCATATTATGGACCAGATACGTACCAAGAAAAGACAATGGCAACCAAACCGGTCAAATGACCACCAACCATTGGAGTGTATTCAGATTCGCTTGACCAGTCTGACTGACACTTCGGTAAGTGTATAAAACGGAAAACTCTCATTTAAGTTCCGTGTTAAGTCAAAATGGATCTAAATGGGATATGTGATTCATGTTACATTTTACATAATCTTCTCTTCTTTTCCATTTTTTATTAGAATCATGATAGTCACCGACGGGTGGTCATTTATAATCAGAGCCAATGGTCAGACCCAAAGACAGAATTGGACAGGACAGGAACAGCCAGACAGGTACGTATGTGAATTATTGCTTTACTTGATTTGGAGCTGTTAATTAATTCACAAAACTACAATTATTGAGAAATATAAATTATTTTGTATGAGACTGAAATTACTGGATTTAAAATTTAAGATCAAATTTGATTATCTTAAACTGCTTACATTTCTTATATACATTGTAGGTCGCAGTAATATTATGTGATGTACATGTAATTTATAGATATGAACAAATTGTTTCATTATTTTGTGTATGTCGTATCCTTATTACTGTCAGTTCTTAAACTTTTCAGGTATTTGTTAGCACTAGATGTATAGTGTTAGCAGAAGACAAGGGATATTTTTGACCGTCAATTGTGTGTTATCGATATATTTTTCCTTAACCGTCAAATTAACATATATTTGCTATATGGTCTACAACAAATGCTTATCTGTGATTTTAATTAATTTTGTTTAGATTCAAAATCATCAGATTGACCAGTTACGTACCAAGAAAAGACAGTGGCGACCAAACTGCCCAGCTGATTATCAACCAATAGAGCGTGGTCAGCTCCGCTTGACCAGACTACCTAACTCTTCGGTGAGTATTTGCATTTATACACCTAAGAATCCTAGCTGGACTCTATGTGATGATGAGGGGGAGAGCGCTCTATTTTAAAAGACACTCCCATGTTGTTTGAGTTAGTAAGTTCCAGGCAAAGGCAGTGCGAACAAAAGAGAATATCTGTACTGTTCAGTTTTACTTGGCGAAATGATTCTAGTGTTTCTTACCGATGATGTTACAATGTTGGGTGCTTCGCGGTTCTCCTATATTTGGTCTTGATTATATGTGTTTTGTTTGTTGTTGTTTTTAATGTAACTATTCAGATGGCCTTGCTGGTATCTAACCCTTCTACAATTTTTACAGAAAATTGTTAGACATGTAGTCTTCTTGTTTGGAGTTTGGTAAAACATTTTTGGAAATGGAACCTAGATCTACTTGCATCAGACCATATCACTTTAAACTTAACCTAAAGGGAGTTTATCATTTATTTCTGTATTATTTATCTTTTTATCATTAGAAAAATGACAACTGCCAGCGGAAGGTGATTACCAGAGATAGCCAGCGGTCATCGCTAAATCCGAGACCTACAAAAGTCTTAGACGACAAAATGAATTGTTTAAAAGCAAAACTGGACGAGACAACAACAACGAAAGAGGTAAATTGCAAAACTTGAAGCTGTAATTTATATATTTGCAAAGCTGCAATTGTCGATACAGTCAAATTATTTTATTATAATATTCTGAAATTTAATCAATGATAATTTGATACATGTATAAGAAATATACTTGTCTCGATTTTCTAAATAAAGACGGACTGACTTGCAAATTATCATTAGAATCACAATTATTCGTTAATTGATTAATTAACTTCCAGGATTCGAAGGTACAGACGTGTTCAGGGAAATCGCTACCAAAAGCTGCTACAACTCAGCATTCTGGGTTCTTGGAGGTAAATTCATGTAGATATTTTTCCTTTTCATTTCTCATGAAACATTGTTCGAAGTCAGGAAAGAGCAGACAGATTCAGGCCATTTTTTAAAAATGTTTTCTTTGAATTGTTTCACCTCGGAAAATGATGTCCATTACTCCATGGTCTTCCGACTCTCTGAGATTTTTTTGTTCATATTTTAAGCAGTAATTAGCGGCATATTTTTGAGTTATTGAACACGTGACAATTACACTTACAGTTTTTTTTTTTTTTTTTTTTGCAATTTCATTTAATGACATTAGAGAGAAATATATAATTGATTTAATGGATAAATAATATGTTCCTATTGTTTATTTTGTAGAAGAATCGGTTTTCCCCTGAAGTTTCTATGCCAACAAAGAAAACAAAACCTTCCTGTAATACTGATGCTTCTATGGTTACCGTGACAACCAACGGACACAACTCCAGTGATACGTACAACAGTACCGTTAAGGTATTTAGATTTCTACATATTCTTGTATTTCACTTTTGTGTCACATGATAAAATCTTTTATATGTCCATTTGCGCTTTTTGTGTCTTTCGAAGTTAGTTTCCAATTTCAGCATTCTAAGTTAGACACCTCCTATTCTTCCTGTTGCTTTTGTGTGAAGTGCCCTGTTTTTTTTTTTTTTTTTTTTATATGTTTCCTTCCTCATCTTTTCTTATATTCTTCAAAGTCGAGCTCTGGTGTCCAAAGTAGCGTCCGGTCTGATATTAGACGCGGAACTGACCTTGGTCCAGACACCAGACCTGTTTGGTAAGAGTCAGAGATGGTATGAGAGATAACATCGAACATACTTGTATTAATGATATGGTAGTTGTATCTCTTTCTTTTAATTTAAATGAGTTTGTACAACACAGGGAGTTTTCTATTTTGTACAAAGTCATAAAAATACAAGTTTGTGTTTCTCTTGGTATTCATACCATGTATTTAATTTTGCAGTGAAACAGCTGATAGAAAGTCATTTACACAGATCGATTTCGACGATGGTTTGGACTGCAGTGTCGATTTTTTGGTGAGTATATTTTTTTTTCATTTCTTAGAAATTTTTCGTTTTAGAAAACCAAAGGAAAACCAAACGCGAAGATATTGATTTCATTTATCTCCCATTTTAATTGTGCATTTATTCCATTCCAGGAAGATTACATTCTTGAATTAAACGAGTTCTCTAGGCAATCAAACTCATATCGGTTCAAGACTGACCACAAAACTACCAGTGACAAACAGGTCACTCCGGAAAAGATTATGACTGACCAGTGTGGTCACGTCCACGTGACATCAAACACCATCAACAACAAACCGGTCAAACATTTCACTCCTAAGGCAGACCTGGACGTTCTCCAAGATAATTCCATTCGTCAGAAATCGCCAGAGGTCAAGGAGTATGATACTTTTATGAACAATGAGCATGCCTACACCTTCAGTAGAAATAACAGACATAGGGGCGCCAAAAGAAAGATGGATTTTGATGATGATGATAATGGCGTAGTTCCATGTAAAAGGTTAAGACTGTGTTGATACTTATCGAGTGATAGGGAATGTGGGTGGTTGTGTGAATGTGTGTGTGGTCGATTTCATATTGGTGAGGATAAAACTCTATGCACGTATGTCAGAAGAGCTGATTTTTTTTTTTTTTTTTTTTATGTTTTTTTTTTTTCTGTTTGTTAAGAAAAAAAGTCCTATTTATTTGTCCCATTATATGGCAAAGGAAGAGGCTTGTGGGTGTTTTACAGTGGTTGTTGACAGTGAACGGAGCTTTTATCTTTTTGACTGTCGGCACGTTCGCCATTTGACGAAGCTCTTTCTTATTTCTCTGTAGTGTGCGGTATATTTTTTATTTGATTGCTTGTCTGTCCATTCGTCTGTCTAGATGTTGTACTCTCCATTTTAAAAGAAAGAGCTTTTGAACGTTTTATAGTGGTTATTTTTATCGTTTGACTGTCAAAACGTTCGTCATTTGACAAAATACTTCCTTATCTATTTTATATATACGATATACTTCTATCTTGATTAATGTCTGTCTATTTGTCCGTCAGTTTGTCGCTTGGATGTTTTATTGTTCTGCAGTATGATGTATGTTTTTGTATACCGTATTGTTTTGTTTGTTATGTTTTTAACTTGACATGGTCAAGAGTATTGAGAGTGTGTGATATTGTGGTGTGGTAGTGTTGATTTTGTGTGAAAGCGATCATTTGTTGTATACATTTATCGTCTGCTGTGCTGACACATTTTTTACACTATTTTGAAATAAAATCTTTGCATTGTTATTTTGTCGTCAGTTCTTTATTTAAAACTTAAGTTACACGTGAAGGCTAGTTCGGTACGGAAAGGCGATGTGGAAGACGTATATGCATTTTATTGCATCAGGTCAAGTCTGACATAGATAAATAAACCTATTTATATTGTAACCGGCGGCGGTGCCTTTGTCGGAATTCAATAGCCACATATAGTATTACTGAATTCGGCAGTGTCGGAAAGCCAGCACGTGCATCAATTCAACAGAAATGCTCCCTAAATGTACTTCAATATTACGTTCTTGTGTAATGTAGTGCGATCCGACATCTGTAGTTTAATATTACGTTTGAAAATATATATAACAGTTCAAAGAGTCGACTTTAAATATTGTAATGAATAAGTTACTTATGGAATTTTATGAAACTGCTGTTATATCCGTTGATGTTTGAAACGAAATTTCCGCATGCAGCATTTATTTTATGTCAGGCAACAGTCGACGTAGCGTTAACGTCAGGTAAACATAGATTCAGGAACAACAGACTGATTTTCCTTTTTGACAGTCAGAATTTTCAATCAATATTGGTAGAATGCACGACCATAAGCTGTTTTTTTTTTATATATTTACCAAAACGTCACACGCCTGACATAGCAGCCATATTACAGTCAAAATGTCACGCACCTAGCATAGGAGTCATATACCTGTCAAAACGTCACACACCTGACATAGCAGCCATATTACCGTCAAATTGTCATACGTTAATTAGGGTTAGATATCGAGGGCGAATCAACATATGAATCGGATACTAAAAACTACCCCAACAAACACACATTCTAAAGAAAACACAGAGCTTCAACATATACCACCATCCCCAACATCATAATTGTGTTACAATGTCCAAAATATCAATAAATGAACACAATGCATCATTCACAGTTATGTTGTCGATCCGAAGGTTCCTGATTTGAATAACCTGTCGTAAATTGTACCCGAACTTGATATAAATATATAGAGAATACATGGTCAGAATCTTAAAACATAAGCTGTATTTTGGGGTGGATGAAGAAAGACAAAAGTTGCTGAAGTCAGCATATAAATTCTGATGGACTCTTTTCATTTTTATTTTCAACGAAATTATTTTCCACTATTTTGACAATTAAAAGATAAGGTATTTGAATATCGATTATTTAATCAGATTTCTGTTATACCATCATAAGTACTTTTGCCATAGTGAGTTTAATGATAGCCTAAGTCCTTGAGAGAGAGAGAGAGAGAGAGAGAGAGAGAGAGAGAGAGAGAGAGAGAGAGAGAGAGAGAGAGAGAGAGAGAGAGAGAGAGTGTGTGTGTGTGTGTGTGTGTGTGTCTGGATTTATAGGTTTATCACATACACAATGATTAGTGAGATAAATGTTAATTGGACGTCTCTTTGTCACAGCAAGGAATACCATATCGTCCGAGAGGAAATTTTATTTTCATTACTTCTGTATTACTCTCATTTTTCAATAATTTCGTCAACAAAAAATATAATCTCAGGTTACTGTTAAGTGTTGAGTTTGTTACATGGGCGAGATAACCAGTATGGATCCGGACCTGTCACATATATACCCTATACAGGTAAACTTTTGTTGCTCCGAGGCACTACTTAATCACCACTAAAACTATATAGATAAGAGAGAGAGAGAGAGAGAGAGAGAGAGAGAGAGAGAGAGAGAGAGAGAGAGAGAGAGAGAGAGAGAGAGAGAGAGAGGAATAAGGAAATGCATAAGGAAAGCATTTTGCCAAGAATGGTAAAAATGTGAATGATCTATGATTTTGTTTAAACTGTACTAACAAAATATTTGAATTTTGTATTACTGAAATATTTTTGACTTGCAGATTTTTCTTGGAAAGATCAATATGGGGCTGGTTGTTATGTGGCTTCACGTCCGCAATGGCCACTTATGTGACCACAAGCCAAGCCAAGCAAATTCTTGGAATCAAAGTAGGGCGTCATAACGGCGTTTTCAAGGTCATAAAGGTAATTTTGTAATAATTAGTTCAAAGTCATTACGAAATATCCCTGCAAGTCCTCGCGGCGTCACGACAAATCATATTCTAAGTAAAACTGAAGAGAGATTGAGAGAGAAAATGCCAACAAAGGAAGGTAATGAAAGAGATTAGACAAGAAATATAACTAACCAACTCTCGCCTCAGTTCCAAGTCTGGGCTCAGGCGGCAGTGTTATTACCAACAGGGCTTAAGAGGGTTTAACAGGGAATGCTTTCAGTGATGGTTCGTCGGATGGTAAGATTTTGTAAGTAAGATTACTAGAAATTGTTCAATATCCCAAATGTACATTTTTGCAAGGGTGAGATAAGATTTTATTTGTTGAAGGTATATCATTTTTGAGACGGAATTGCCTTATAAGAAGTGGTGATCATATCAGTTAACATTACATAACAAGCCCGCCGCTTGCTCTCCAGTGCTGTCGTGTTCGTCAATAAGTATAAATAAGTTTTCAATGTCTGAAAGGTTAAAACATATTGATAATGTTAAGAACACAAATTTCAAAAAGAATTTAAGTAACAAAGTATATGCATTTGAGGAATTCGTGGGAAAATATACCACTGAAACTTAATTCCTTGATGATACAGTAAAAAGGATGGGTTTATATGTATCTGTTTCTTAGCAGAACTTATAAGTGGTGTTAAGATGAAGGAACTACTGGATGGAATGATAAAGATGAATTTGAAAATGTTCTGGAAATAGGGACACACAAAATTCATGTTTCTAAAGCGAAGTTTTCCCGGATAACCACCTAGAGCTATTACAATACTACGTCACTTGCTGCACCTATTACGTGGAGAGTTCGTTAGATAACGAAATGCAATCTATTCTAACACAGATGGTAAAGTATTGCTGTCTACTTCAGAATGTGACGTGTCGTTGGAATGTTTGGTTTTAGATGTTTTCTTTAGTCCAGCAGCTAATATGAACAGACAGGTTGCTAAGCCAAGAGCACCGGACACACAGTAAAATGGCGTTGTGTAGGATCCGGTCTGATCAGTTAACAACCCTGTCAAACACAAAGGATGTTTGTATTATTACCTGCTTGTAACTATTATCATAAAGATTAGATAAATCTAAAATACCATTCACAGTTTATATATAATAAGAAAAATGTTCACTTTAAAAAGAAGCCTTATAACTGATTTTAAAGGGTTCTGTGAATGAACATCTTACAAGATCTCTTCTGACATTTATAATATGATAATGATAACTTAGATGTTATTTCATAACACTGCAATAAAGAAAGCAGATATGAAACATTAAATATTTGGAAATTTTAGAGGATTATATATATCTTATTGAAACCATAGAAGTCCGAAGTGGTAAGTGCCAAGAATTAAGATGACGTCGAAGAGCAAAAGTATATGGTCTGTTGTATTCCATGCACAGTCAAAGGAGGCGGCAAAAATGGTCAACCTTCTGACTTTGTGTGGTAGACTTCTTCCGTATCTTCTTTCGAAAGATTGAACAAACCTACACTTGGGATGCTGTTTACTTTATCATTCCGTGCTTCACTTTCCACTCTTTGTATCCCTCCTAACACTTGTCCTGACAATGTGACGTTAACCCCATTAAAACATTGATATGTCATATCCAGTACATGACAACCACATAAACTCTACTATAAGTCTAAATCTGACTGATTCTCTATACCCGCTGCTTCGACAAGGTTCAAATAGGACGAATATTTGGAAGACTTCAAAATAAGGAACGAGAGAAACTAAAGCAAAAATGGCGCCAAATAAGAATGAGATTGGTTTGAATTAGATTGCCTGACGTCCTTTCAGTGGCTATTAACCTCCCCAATATGCATGATGGTGAGTGTAACATTTGGAGAACATAGCCTATTTCGCTAACCTGGCCAGTGGTGCGGCGTCCACTGTCCGTTGAAACGACTTCTTTTCAGTAACTATAATGCAAAACTCATGATATTTGGCTTGAATGTTTCTCTTATAATGCACAATAATTATTGTGGAAGGTAGCGACATTGACCTATAGTCAATCTGACGGGATTGAAATTTGTTTAAAACTTTCAAACGACTAATTCTGCTTGGTAAAAAGTGCAAAAATCATTATATTTGGCTGCAGGGATGAAGGTATGAAAATCAGTGATGAAAATGTATTTGTAAAAAGTCAAAATCAAAGAACCAGGTGACCAAAGCAGGTCAGTTGGATCTCTTTTTTGTTTCCTCTGATTGCACACAATGTAAATACCTCATGTCTTTCCCTTGACTTTTATACTCCGACAACCAACGAGGAAAGGGTTATGAAATAAATGTGTTTTAGTAACTTTCTCTTTGTCACAATAATAAAAATAATTTTTGGAGTACTTACCCGCGATAGGTCCAGCAATACAAGTGCTGATACCCATGAGAGTCATCAGCATTCCCATCCCAGCAGAAAAGTCCTGCAGTCGAACCAGTTTAATAGTTGTTACAGATTTTGTGGCGATACCCACACCATATGTTATTCCATAACAGAACAGGATGACACTAAACTGGCTAAATGTTTCTGCGTGAGGAACGAATGCAGTCGCTGTCGATCCGATTAATGTAAAAAACGCAGGAATTAGGAGAACGCTGGTGTGAGGAATGTACTTCTTACACAATCCGGGTAACAATCTAGACAATGCACTTCCCAGTTGTAAAAAGAAATAAAATAACATTGCCGTTTCAATGTCGAATTCTTTTGTTATCAAAAAATCAATAAGAAAAATCAAAGAGGAAGTTATTGTTGACACTGAACAGCACATTGCAATTACGTATATCAAATAAATTTTGTTAATGAACAATGTATGTAGAGAGTTCATAAAACCGTCCTCTTTTGATGCCTGTTCAGACTCTAAATTTCCGGCTTTAATCGCAGTTATTTTTGAGATTCCAACTGACTGCGGTTTGCATACAGCGAAACAACAAATGACATTTGCCATAAGACCACCTATGATAAGCAGGCAACCCCTCCAACCAAACTCTAAAATAAGGTATCGTAGAATGTATGGAACTATTATAGCACCACACCCTGATCCAAACGAGACGAATGACAACGCCATTAGCCTGGCATTTCCTTCAAAGTATTCACTGACGCTGGTGACTACCGAAATAAACGCTGCTGAGAATCCAAGTCCTGTTCATCATTAAAAAACATATTTCACAATCAAAGCTGAAACATTGTTACTTTGTGTTAAACAACAAATCCTCATCCAACGGAGAAATGATAAAATAACACTATTAAACTCTAATCAGGAACACCCGAAATGCTACTCATGAAAAGACGCACAAGTGAATATTACCTTTTCATAATTTAGAAAAAGATACAGTAGAATGAATTAAATTAGTTTTATTGTCGACTGTTCAGTCCATATTAATAATCCAGATTCCAGCTCAACAAAACTAGGGAAAATTAGAAGAAAATATTCACACAGTATTCCGAAAGAGCAAGCTTCTTTTGTTTTAATGGACGACATCCGCCATGTAAATCTTGGTCATCCCAAGTAGGTCTGGTCACGTTCTCAGATGAGAACAAGGTATACAACAACGGAACCAACTCGCAAAATAACAGCTTCATACTGCATTAAGAAATGAAATATTTTTCATTGATAAATTCGTAATATATTGTTTCAAAATATGCAGATTGATAAAATTTATGGTCGCCATTGTGATCTCATAGACAATTATTCTATTTCTTTGTGCGATATAAAGCTGACATGTTTGATGCTCGTTAGTGTGCCTTTTGATTCCTTTGTTGTGTACATTAATCTCATTTGAGAAAGTGATATTACTTACTTGGACTGACCAAAGTGTATCTTGCGAGTATCGTCGATGAAGCAGAAGACGCTTACTCTTCCAGAACACCTTGTACTTTTTTCAGGAGTCTCCTTGAAAATCTTTCTTTTGTTCATACTACTTTTAAGGCATTCGGATTGTTGTTATTATTGTGTTGATTATGGTGGTATTTTCTTGATTTTTTTTCTTCATTTCAATGTGCCTTGCATCACTAACAACTCATATAGCAGGGTGAGACAGTCAACGAATACCGTTTAATTATTTGACTATACTCCATTTTGCCATTCGATTAAGTCTATAGTATACAATAAGTATTTTTACAATTATGCATTCTCCGTGAAACATCTTCATATAATAATCACTGTTGCGATGAAATCAAAAAGAAAAACCACATTCACTAGAGTATAGTCGTTAGGTGTTCTAAGTGATCACATTATAGAAAACAACAAATAAATCACTCTGGTCCTAAAAGAGAGCGATCAATTTGTCGCTTCATACGGCATGCACTGGGACCCAGAACGTACTGCTTCATATTTCTTTAAGTCCTATTGAGATGCATGGTTATTTAGGAAGGCTCGTTCATTTTTAAAGTAGGTGCACTTTGTTAGTACGTGCAATATCAGAGGCTGCGTTTGTGCTTTTGCGGACCTGAAGGTAAAAGTATTAGTCAAGCCGTATCTAGAATATAAGCATCGATTTCACTTCTTGATCTGCTAATATGAAACGGAATTAACACAAAATATATAATCATATTATTGATTGAAACTCGAGACACCGAAAGAGGGATTTCCTCCCACAGTGAGACCCCACTCTCACTTTAATACGGGCTAACAAAAGTGATTGATATAAGCTGGTTTAAATGTTTTAGCTATAGTAAAACTGCAATATATGTGGCTTCTAATCTTCAATCATGATGTTTCGACGTATAATTTGCATCTAAACTAGAATGTCATAGTATCGATCACTTTAGTAAGTGTTTATGTTACCTGTGGTAAGTCCAAGCGTTGCTATAAGATAGGGAATACTTGTTGCAAAGAAAGAGAGAACCATTCCGAGTGTTGCCATCGTGCTTCCAGTTATCCCAACAATTCTAGCACCATATCTGGCCACAAACCTCCCTAAAACTGCTCCTACATTGATATAGATATAATGTACAATATGACCTTGATTGCAATCTACAACAATAAACAACTATACAGCTTTATATACTGGGCGATCAATGTGATAATTGTCCTAAACTATGTTGTTTATTTATGTATAGATAATAACGTATTTGTGAACATATTTGTAGTCTATATAAGTTCAACTCAACTCGAAATAGAAAATTATTTACCTGCCACATTTAATGTCCCAATCGTAAAAGATTGAACAAGAGCTGTTTCCGCCTTGGTTTTCTCAAACGATCTGAGGAGTTCACTGTTGAGGATAGACATACTGTAGGCAAATCCAGGACAAAGAAACATGACGAAATATCCACACAGCAACACTAACCACTTTCTTCTTCCTGGCGATTCCTCTTTGATAGGATGTGCTATTTTGTCGGATCTGGAATTATATAAATTGAAGAGGAATAAAACACATAATTTGTGAATATGTTTACAACAAATGCTGAAATATTAAAAATTAGAATATAAGCATAATTATCTAGAGCTTCTGTTAGGTCACCTTATTGATCTTATCTAGTCCACCTTCGTGCGTTTTAGTGCATCATCCGTTAATATTATTTTCTTTTTCCTGTCTTCTGTATTGAAAACCGTAACAGTGATTTCAATAGAATTACACAAAAATGTTTCATGGCAAATGACAAAATGTAATCTAGGGGCCTGATGGACAGGGCTGAAACGAGAAGATGTGCATGTATTATAAACATCTCAGCAGACTGAGGTACGGTAGAATCAATTGTTAAAATCTTCATGAAATCTTCATGAAAATGTGTTGTTATGGAAAACCATTTCTGAGCTTGCAGAAAAAGAACACTTTGCATTATTTCCCTCACATTCCCACCAGTTTCCACATCGATCGTGTATACCTGTCAAGAAGGCGGTTTTGGCAGCCATCTTGGATTTAAGATCTGCCCCAAAGATATAAGAACACTTTTAGCATTATTTAAGGATCATCCGTGGCAAGTTTCAGATCAATCCCACTTGAATCAAGCCTTATGAAATTAAAACACTTCATCAATATTTAATTGTTGTATATGATCTGATTTAAAAATTCGAAAACTCAGTTGTCAATATGGTAGCTCTCTTTGACTTTGCAATCAGGTTACACGATTTCAGAATTAGATCCACATCGTACTGCCGGCCAAGCCAAAATAATTATTCACTCACCTCGCGTTAACAACCAGCCGTCATTCAATGCTTATTTTTTAAAATACAAAGCAATACAAAATCAAACCATATCCTTTAACATCCCAACCAAGTGTAGCTTAATTGCATTAGTGGAACAGGACAAATTTGAATGTTTTGAAGATGACATTTTAACATAACTCGGATTTTGAACCGAACAATTTTATAAGGTGCTTCACAGAATCCTTCCAGCCTTTCTCCAGCAAACTTCCAGGACTTGAAATTCAATGCATTAAAGATTCGTTAAGTCTTGAGAAAGATGAAAGACGCATAACGGCGGACAAAAAACCGTAGTTATTAAGCAATCCTACATAAACAATCGTATACTTTTCTTGAGTGTCCATTATTAGGTTTCTCTGTTCCCAAAATAGGTTACTTGTGGTACAGCGAACAGCAGGCCTTTCGTTACAACCAGGTGCCGACAAATACCGGTAATATATATTTATAACTGATAATGATATGACATATCATGGTCGTTGTAAATTTAAAACAAAGAGCACACGAAAGTCTATGCATAATGATTCGATAGAAGTCATACACTGTACAATATAAACACCCGATGTACGTGAGTTTTAGCTGTTTTGCCCATCAGGGATGCCAAGACCTAACTTGTTAAAAAACTTGTTAATTTGATCTTCGATATATTGGATTTGAGAAGTCTCAGAAAAAAAATACTGTTCTTTAAGTGCCAAATCGAAGATGTTCGGCGGCCTTTTTTTTTTTTTGTTCTTTTTATATCACTCCTAAAATCAAAAGGGCTCGGCTATGGGCCAAGTGGAACATACATATGAATTTATAGAAACGATGGTGACAGTCTTTCGTTGTCAAAATGTAACATAGCCGTCTGGCAGCCATATTTTTAACCAGTCCATGAATCTGAATCAAAAGAACACAAATAGGGACCAATAGTGACCTACCTATAAAATATGTTAATCACCCATCTAGTACCTATGAAAAGAAAATAACAACACTTGTTTAAAGACGGACGATTGAGACAGGGTATGCTTAAACGAAATTGGTCTTAAGCGATATCAGATTACAGAAGGGGAATGCCTGTGCAGCAGACCTAGGTTTCAGCAAATACCATGATTTTCAAATATTGTCGTTACATTATATATAGAAATTCGTTTTTTTTTTTTTCTTTTTATGTTTTTGTCGAATTAAAACTAACAAAAATAATCTGCTTGGGCCAGATAGAGCACAAACATATATTCATGTAAAGATCCTATCGACTCGAGTTTAGTTATTCCAGAAAAAGTCTAGGAATATGCAGTAATTACCCTACATGTTCATCCGTCGTTGAAAATAACATGTCGGAATTCAGAGTTATTTGGTATTCATAACAACAACAAGAAAACACAAACATGTGGACATAATCATGATACAAACTCGAATTGATTTAACAAATGAACAAAAGAAAGAAAGAAAGAAAGGAGACTCTTGAAAGAGTGCGAGAATGATAAGTTCCGGAAGAGTTGTCATCAGCAGTTTTTCTACATCTTCTGGAATACTGTGTTATCAGTTTGTTTGTAAGTTGACGACTTTTTGCACGAAAATCTTAATCCAGGTATAGTAAAAAAAAAGGTGAATTGAAATACTAACGTTTATCATACAGCTCGGCGGAAAGCTGTCCGTGTTTATTTCGTTGTAACATAAGCTCATGAAGTCACATGAGGGTCATATTTACATATTCGCTTGATTTAGTATATGACGAGCAATAAATAAATGTAATTAGGTCTGAACATTACAAAAGCCATATACACTAATATAGTTCAGGAAAGGTGTATGAACTTTGTGTATGCAAAACTTAATCCAATTCAATGTCACTTGTCATTTGTTTGTAACACCTTAATCTGACAATAACGAATCTTGTCCATGACGAGGGACACCTGATCAACACTTTACAGCACTTATTTTTGACAAAACTTATTATAACTTATATAGGTCATGTAAACATTCAACCTTATCTATATGCCAAATACGCTATAAGACCTCCACAATTAAACAAGCCATATTGAAATCTTTTTGAAAATGTACAAAACCGATGGCAGGCCAAAGGAAAGAACATAACTATATAATATGTCTTTAAACTATAGAATAATTACAATCCTGTTGTCAGGAATCTCAAACAATTATCCTGAGGTATAATATAATTGACAGCCGATTCTTGGCCTCTACACCTGGAAACAACATGAACATAAATTCAAACAAACGTTACGCCATTTACGGCTTATATATAGCAGCATAATCTTCAAGAAGGACAGACAGTATGTCTTAAAGTGAACTAATAATATCCTATGAAATGCGAAAGTTAAAAAGGATCAGACAATTTCTAGAAATTTGTCTTTGATGGCTTCTTCACTGAGAGGAATGAAAAAACCAACGCTTCAGAAAACAAGAAAGCAGTCCGATACTTCATCCCAGAACCTCTAACGACGCCATCAGGTTTAAACCTGAATACAAATCCGTTAGGAATAGGAATATTTGTTTAAAAGAAACCACGCAACCTGTGAAGGATATCACATTAAACCAGAGAATTTAGTACTGAGAACTGGTCCAAGTGGGACGAATAGTGTTTACAGGCAGAGGACAAATCAATGCATAAATATACTAAAAGGATAAAGAAACGCAGGGTGAACTTTAAACCAGAAATTAAGTACGATATCGGGCTTCATTTAAAACGAAATTTTGTATACTTACAGATGTCTGTATTTTGCATCTGAAAATTGGTTTAGGGGTACTAATGATTAAATTGAATGGACCCATAGGATTTTGAAATCGATATCATCAATATCTTGCGTGTCCGCCGTTTGCTGTGGTCACGGCCCTTATTCTTCTGGTCATAGAGTTCATGAGAGCGTTAATCCGTCTTATGGGGATGTTGTCCCACTCTTCAATCAGAGCTCTGGTAAACTGCTCTCGAGTAGCAGGGGGTGGCTGACGCTTTCGAACCTGTCTATCCAACTGGTCCCAAAGATGCTCGATCGGGGACAAATCAGGGTTATATGGCGGCCAATCTAGTGGTTGAATGCTGTTGTTGGCCAGTAAGACTTGGCAAATCCTTGCTACGTGGGGCCTAGCATTATCCTGCTGGAGGGTTAGATTATGCTGCTGTAAGAAAGGGATAACATGGGGTCGAAGGATCTCATCTCTATACTTAGCTGCTGTTGAATTGCCATCAATAACAACCTATTGTGATTTTAACCCGTGTGAGATTCCTCCCCACACCATTACTGAAACGCCCCCAAACCTATCCCTCTCTACAAGGCAAGCGTCCGTAAAACGTTCGCCACGACGTCGGTAGACACGTTGACGGCCGTCAGATCGATAAAGACAGAATCGAGACTCGTCCGTGAAGAAAACTTGTCTCCACTGCCTCAGTGAAAACCGTCGTGGAGCATGTGCAGCGACCCAGGCCATACGACGCTGACGTCGAGCAGGGGTAAGGTGTGGACCTACGTAGGGGCGACGTGCTCTTACACCAACTTCTCGTAATCGATTAATTACAAGTTTTTGAACTTATAGGACGCCCATGATTTCCACGAACATTAAAGAGATAGTGTACTGCTATTGTATTTTTATATATTTAAAATCCCTTTAAAATTGTAAAACAGCTACAGCAAGAACGAACTCTGAAAAATAAATATTCATCGAGATATTTAACGTTGTTTGAAAAACACACCTGTACGGAATGAGCATTGACCCCGTTTTGAGTACACGCAGATCTGTGACGTCACAAGGTGAACACGATTACCGCGGGTACGTTAGTCAGCCATATTTGTTTACATACAACTGACGGAACCGAGCGATTATATTCCATGTTTGACAGTGTATATGGTGTTTAATTGGGTTTATATAGTTACGAAAAAGTGACAACAGATAATGAAGGACAACGTCTAGAGATTACTAGATTTCGCAATGAACGAAAATAGGAGGCGAATAGTAGGTAACGAAGTACGGCGATGGGTTTGCCCTTCATTTATTACCTACTAATGCCGATCTGTGTAAGATGTGGACAAATTTTGTTCGAAAGAAAAGACAAATGGGACGGTCCAACAAAGTACTCGGCTATGTGTGAAAAACGCTTTGAAGATGGCTCATATCCTGTGAAATACGCCATTCTTCGTTCGATGGGTCAACCCCACCCCCCACAAGAAGAAAGTTCTCAATGCCGACGCTAACCTCACCATACAGACGGCAGTTCAGGCAGAGCCCATGGATGATGTATCCCAACTTGCGTCCACACTGTTTGTATCAACACCAAAACCAAAAAAGTCCAGATGCACCTTCATGAAATGTCATACCAGAAGGGTACGTATTGGGACGAATTGACATATGCATTGTTTGATTCACAGTTATTTAAATCTAGTACATTTAAAGAGTTTCTAAATTTCTAAATGCCTAGGAAATTTGAACAAATTAAATATTAGCAGATCTTGCCATCTACAGATGTACCTATTTATTTTATTTATTATTATTTTTTGTCCTTTTCTTTGTGGGGGTGTGTGTGCTTTGATTGATAAGCTTATGCTTTACATTTCATTCTACATTGACTTTTAATTAAGTATGTATTTAATATATAAGGAAAAGATAATAACAAAACCTAATGCATAAAAATATGTCCTTCAGTCTGTTTTGTTCTGATGGTTTATGTTATGACCATTGGTGCAATTGTATCCAGATCCGATTTTTTGAGACTCTGTCAGATTCAAAATAATATATAAAAAGAAATGTGAATTTGTATTTATCTTATACTATTTTCTACAACCATTTCAACATGTGCCTGTGTACAGGTTTCTTATTGTTCCGGTAGTGACCACCAAACACATTAATTAAAGACAACAATCCATTGAAATGTCTTCCTTTTTTATTACAGATTATGTTCAAGAGCTGCTACAAATAACGGTCAACGTGGCAACAACTACCAGAATGACTAGAACACAAGATGGTCTGGTGGATACACCCCCAGCACTATGCAGCACCTTTGAACGGCCTTCAAAAGTAGGTGTGTCATCAGTTCAGTCACGTTTTGCTTAAAACTAGTCCGACATTCATAATATCTTAATTTACATAAACATTCAGTCTCCATAATTGAAGCTCCTCAATTCTTCATCATCACCAGACGGGAAAGTCTGTCGTATGAGATTTACAGCCCCAGAAAACCCCAGCACCACAAGTTGTCGGTAGGCATTGTAGCTGTTTCACCTGAAAAAGGATAAACAAGAAATACAGATGCATTGTCATTATTTTTTTGATATTCTGAATTATAACAATCTCAGCAATAATCCTTCTATGTTAGGTGGGACACCGGTTGAACTTGGTAAATGATATGTGATATTGGATAGCTGTTACTTACGCTGACTCTGGTATGTTGCCATTATGGTACTGTTTAAAGGTTTGATATGCTGTAAGCAACACATACACATCTAGGCAAACGGAAGCAAATCAAGGGTGCTGTGTCATTTCATTTCAGCTGTGAAACTCATCCTTGATGTGTTGGAGTTGTGCAATTTCAGTGCAACAAAGACATTCAGTGACTGTTAGCATGTCTCAACAGTTTTCACCTTTGCACCTGTAAAATAGTCATCCTGAATTATGTATAACGCATAAGCATTGTTAGAGATGGTTATTGAAAATTACATTTGTTATTGAAAATTATGTTTGTGATTGAAAGTTATATTTGTTATTGAAAGTTCCTGTCTAAAACCAAATAAATTCCTAGAAATACTGAATTTTTGGGTTGTCCTTATTTTCTATTAGATATTCTATGAGTTATTTCATGTGTTCATCGCATCGGTCAAAGGACATTTTTTCAACAGGAATTTTAATATGAAATAAAGTTGATTTTGTGAAGGATTAAATAAAAAAAAAACACTGAAACATAATTTGTGTTTGTCCCTAGCGATTTTTCAGCTTGACCATGCTGCTCTGAAGTTTTAATCTGTGTGCTCCAAGCAGAGTTTAGTAGTTTTGGTACACAGTAACATACCTGGTGGAGATTGAGATCAGGCCTATATTGACATAATGTTTAGTTCATGTACTAATACCACAGCCAAATTATTTCGTGACACTTGCATAATTTCAAAGAAAATGCACATCTAAGGAAATATAACACCATGCAACTGATAATTAATTGTTGGAAAAATACATATTCAGTGTAGATGTTAGGTTTACAACATCGCATATCCTTTATAAGACAAGCCGACAGAGTTCGATATTACCCACCTTGCAATATAGTTCTTTAGTTCTGCAGGTTGCCAGGTTCATTTATGCTATAACATACATAAAGGCGAAGTTGACGGTTCCGTTTAAGAAAAAAAATTAAGGCTCAATAAAAAATACTTCGGCCGTAAAGGCCGTGGGTATGAAGTATTATTATGTTTACCTACCATTCGGTTAAGCCAAAGCGGTCCTCGACTGCCGATTGCGGATTGCCACTTTCTTCATCGTCGTCACTTCCTAGCTCTGGCTCAAAACGATAAAGTCGAATACCTTCAGAATCCTCCACTTCAAAATCAGAAGAAGAATATCCCATGTGAAGGTCGCAATCCGATTAAGAGTCTTCTTGCCCATCGCTGTAGGTATCCATGTTAAATGTGTTCAACTCGTGACGTCACGATTTCATGTGCACTACACTACAGACATATCCGCCGGCTCTGATTTGGCTTTCCCGGGCAGGTGCAAACTGGGATGATTGACAGGCCATATCATCGGTCGGAGTGGATCAATTTTCACGCCGTTTTCGACATTTTCTTATTTAGATTATAACGTCTTTCTTATTTAAATATTGTAGAACGGTACACTATCACTTTAAGTGCACTCTCAACGACAGTATGGCGCCGATTACGCACATGAGAGACGACGATATAGCGATCCTGACGTCGTGACGTTACGCGCGGACGTCCAGACCTAGGTCGATCGGCCAATCGCCCAGTTTCCCGAAGACGTCTTACAAGACGTTCTATGGTGGAAACATTAACAAAGTGCCTAGCAACCTGGTTTTGCAGCTTTCCTTGCATCAGCATCTGAATGGCCTGACCCCTCTGAACTTCTGTGAGTCGTGCCATTCTTAAAACGAATCAAATTCTTAATTAATTTTAGGGAAGCAGTTGGTCTGTATAAAGACTAACGAAGAGTGACTTGACCAACGCTGCATGAGACCAGAACAACACGGTGCACGAAATTCTTGTTTTTTCCTTTTTCCATTTACCAGAGCTGCGCACTGTATCGTGACTAAATTTTCGATACATGACAAGGTGTAATATGACCTAATTACTCAATCCACAAAGTTTCACTTTATTTAGAGAACGCGTTTTCAAAATATCAGAATAAATATTACCCTGCGTTTCTTTATCCTTTCAGTATACCTTGTCCTCTACAACCTACAGTTTTAACTTGATTCTAATTGGATTTGTCGGTCAGGCAGGTATGTAAATTCACGTGTCAATGTCCTATCAAGGAGACAGGGACAAACTAACTTCTCTCTTTCACTTGTTGATAGTTAGGACACTACAAACAACATAAATATCCTGTGTTTACACAACTCGTTGTTGTGTTGAATGTCATTTATTTGATAATAAAACATGCTTACTTCGCCTTCGTTTGTTTCAACTCTACATAATGTATTATGACTTCATCTCTAAAGTACGCGAGCATATCTATACATTCAGTTGTTCATAGTGACTAATTCGTTTTGAAAAAATAGAATCTTTGGAATTACTGGGGAAGTAGAATAACATTTTCTTCATATTGTTCAATGGTCAACAACTATGTCATATAAAATTTGCTCTGTCTGGTGACGTTTCTGAGTTGAAGTGCAGTATGTTCTAAGGGAGAAAATTCTGTCAACTATGTTTCCATGTAATGCAAAGTGTTTCCTTTTGACGAGGTAATACAGAGCTGAAAAATTCTGTATACGCAGTCTGAGACTCTCGATCACCTGTTGAACGTTAGCACGGTATTGGTATTATAAATCCAACTCAATATAGTGATTATACAGAAGAGCTCACAACGAAATGGAGCAGACCTGGAGAGATGAGCTACAGAGATGAGCTGTTGATCTCGTTAGGAGAATGTGTTACATATTTGCCACCTGGATCAAGAAGACATATATTAACCCACTTCAGATCATCCTGTCTACATAGAGAATATTTTTATATGTGAATTGTATGAAGTTTCATTTTAAATTCCTCAACCTCAAAAACAGTTCCCTTTAATTACCTGAAAATCACACACTTCATCAAAATTCCCATCTACAACGTACTAAAAACACTAGACATATCCTTAAACTCAGAGGACTACATTCAAATTATATAGGAACATATTATGATATCAATACTACGAGTATGTTCGCATTTTCTGTAGTAAAATGCTAATTAAAAAGATAAATAGATAAAACAAACAAAATATCCCTGCCCATAGCATAATCGATCCTCTACCGAATTTGTATTCTTCCGTTACGCAGTCGTCAGAATATCGCTCACCACGACCAAACGAAACGACGTATGTGTAAGCATTCCACGTTGGCGTCACCTCTGAAATCGGTTACGGAGGTGTGAGACATATATGCCTCTATCTTGACGTCGCGACGTAATGCGCGGGCGTCCGCTCCTGAGACGGTCATCCGATTTCTGTATGACTATGAGACGCCCAACTAAACGGGAAAATACAAGTGCAATGAATCTACCCCTATCGACTTCACTCAATCATGGCATTCCGCAATACAAAAAATACAATAAATACAAAAAATACAAAAAAGAAATGTTGTGTAGCTGATCAGTACTGTTCCAATGTTTGATTGGTAATGATTTACCAGCACATATGGTGCAGGAGTATCCCGGATGCACTCTTTCTACAAAAATCTGCTGAAAGCATGCAGCGTCGAATGGGGTTAAAGTCGGCTGAATTTTAACTGAAGAACATTTTCACCGTGCACGGAGGTAAATCAATGTAAAATTTAATTAGATTTCGACCACGTGTCTAAAATTTAAATTACACTTGCATATTTCTGCTAGTATATGATAAATAAGAAAATATAAAGAAATTCCCATGCGTTTTAAGGACAGCTACTTCATTTATTAAGTTGATTTCGATTATCGATAATGGGGTGTTTTGATAAAAATCACGTGACAAAATGTCAATGTTACGGGCTTCTTCATGCATCTAGGTAGTAGTTCTGAACAAAGTATATAGTGATATGTTGATTAAGTCATGAAAACAGCAAAGCATATATATTTTTTTTAGTTTTAAAATAACAAAACAGCATAAAGCTACATGCTTAAACATTCCTAAAAGCCTCTTTGTGATAGTGCGGAGCTGGTATCCAATTTATGGTGCTACAAATGTACCACGCTGAAGTGTTCTGCTTAAAGTTCCCAGCAGGACACTCCATCCGGTTACATTATTCATTTATAATAACAACTTGCAAATAAGTCCTTTCACTGCCGCTCAGTATACGCTTTGGCTGCAGTAAGTCTCATTGAAGAGCTACCGCTATAATCTTTCACTAAACTTCCAGTCAGACAGTTGGGGACTCCCTAATTTATTTGATACTAATGTTCATATTGCGTAGATGGTGAAACAGGTCTATGTGAAGCTGCAAACAGGACAATCTTAACGAGCTGTAGCTACACACTTCAATGTGTCACAGTGTGTCATTTCTCAGATGTCTGAAAACGGTAAACATGGTGTAAGACAGCCCGGCAGGATTGTCATTTTAGCACTCTTACTATGTTTTGAAGTCCAACTAGGTTGAATAATGAATTTCGTCAAGCAACTGGAAGACGAATTTCTGTACAAACAGTGAGGGACAGACTTGAAGCTCTTGATTTCGCGCCAATAGGCCTGCTTTACGCCCTCGCCACACACGCCGTCACCGTATAGCTTAGCCCAGGGAAATATTATAACAGAAAAATCATACTTGAACAAGACTAAAAAATTCTATATAGCACGCAAAAGCTAAAACATTTCGAAAGCTATTTCCTCTTCAACTAAGGATGACTCCGACTTAAGACAGATTTCATTCATTTCTACAGAAGAAAGATTAAAGAACTTGCGCTATTTCCATTTCTGATGTACGCCCAATGGGGGTGAGAACCGCCATTTACAAAGTAGTAGTTCCCTTTCACAAAAGGATCCCGCACATTAAACTGGAAAAACTGACATTCGTACAGTTGGAGTCTCCTTCCCCATCGACGCTACTGACCAAATTTGGTAAACTTCTTAGCCCTTAATGATTAGTAGCGAAAATGTTGAAGGGCGGCTGGACGGACAACATCCCTTGAATTACATGAAATTGAGTTCCTTTAACCTATGCACTTCTGGAACAAAATTTGGTAATATTAGATATTTCATCCCTCAGATTTTTCACTATTTTCTTTTATTCTCGGTAGGCGTTAAAACCACAGCATGAAAGAGTGTTTTCGTAAACAGCATTTTGATTTTTTTTAACCAAAACGTTATCTTCCTTTGTTCTTTTCAGCAATTTCATCCTGTCCTGAGACTTCTCTCAGTTTTCCCACGTTCTTGTCATTGACATATATAGCACTGTTTTCCCTCTTGATCTTTCTTCAGCATGGGACGGCCGTATATTGTTCCGCCTCGTGGTACTCTTGTTATTTAGTACATCAAGAGTGACGACATACCATTCTTGCAAAGGGACAAAGCACTAGTTTTGCAAGATTGACACGGCAAGTAGGAAATAAACAAAACAAAGATGTGCAAGACAGGAAAGAAAGTAAAATTATCCCAAGTATTGTAAAGTGAGCAGTAGATCTATACTCTAGTCTTCTTAATGTCACTTAAGTATAAGACAAGAAAGAATCCCTCCCCCGAGTTTTCAAAGAACCTTCTTTTACATGGTATCAACAAATCAAACTATATTTGATTAGAGAGTGACATCTATACTGAACAGTTCCCTTCGAATGTACTGGATTTTTTAGTTGTAAGACAAACGTTTATAACATTGGATTATTTAGATTCTAATGAACAATTACTATTAACTTACAATAGTAGTGAAAATTATTAAGTATTTGTTACAGACGTTAAATAGCTGCATTTAGAGGGATGGAGATATCCTTTTGCTAAGGGCCGATTTCCAAAACGGCCCCTTCTCTGATTCAAATTTCCTGTTGGTGGTGCATTGCCCATGCCGTTGTGGTCACAAACCTATAAAGTATAAAGATTTATGTCACTTGGTTTGTTTTTTATGGCTCCTGAAAGTTGTATCTTTCAGAAGCTGTCTAAGTGTTGATAAAATGTGCATGTTATGTAAAATATTAATGAAAATCTAATCAAATGATAGTCACCGTAAAGAATACATTCATGGCATAATTGTGACAAAAAATCATGTTTCCATCGCGCCATTTGGCTGTTTTATGGAAGAAACAATCTCAAAAATGCCATTTTCGATGATAACATTTTGGACACAAAAACTGTGTTTTTAAAGATTACACCCTTTTATGGGCGTTGGATGCAAACCAATTTTTATCCTATTAAATAGTAAGTAATATGCTATTGATGAGAGGAAAAATCATCAAAATGTAAGTGGTGGAACATTTTCAAATGTTGGGTTGAATAAGCCTATGGTTGAATTGCCGATTTTCGACTTTCTTTAGATAATTAACAAAAAAACGAGAGTATTTGCTCGGTATGTTGAGAATATGTACACAGATATGAAAAAAAGTGAGAGAAACACTTTTTCATAAAAAAAATCCAAGATGGCTACTTCACATGTCCCCGTGGTTGAAAACATTGGCTGACAAATAGACAGAACAACAAACAAAACGTGTTCCTTATGATTTTGCTTGGTTTTCGCATTTACGGGAGTGTTCATAGCTACGGGCGATTGCATAATACTTATATTTATAAGTTTGGTTAGTCACATGGTAACGGGGATCTTTCATATCGAGCCCCAAACATACTTTCGACATATGCACTCCGTTGCCGCATGGAAAACTATTTCAAGTTTTGTCGGAATTTCCTTACCTGTGGTTGTAATGGTCGAGGGTTTTCCAGCGTCCTGTAAAACCCAAGGTGGTACAAGATACTGGAGATGTGCGCACACATTCCCATCGTTCTCTCTCCAACTGGGCACTGTAGTCCTTTATTGCGGCCTCAACATCGGGTGAAACGGTGAACCGTATCCAAACGATATATTTCGTTTGGCTTTTGTGTCGAGAATGTATTTGACATCGGAGAAGGTCTGGGGAGTGCTGGTAAAGCCACACCTCATAGTCTCCGTCATCACTTAAATGTTCGGCGATGTAACCAGGAGCCAGAGATATCTGATACGTTCCACACGTAATGGTTCTCAAGTAATCAAGATCGAGACGGGGAAACAGTACGGACGATGCATCCATCTTGACAAACTCGGACCTTGCCCGTCTAGATAGATCCGGATCTAATTTGACTCTCTGAGCTAAACCATTCGGTGTTGTCAAACGGTCCTTCATACGTTCAGCAATTAGCCTATCTTTGGCATCTCTCTCTGGTGATCTCTGGTATATCGGTCCTCTAATACCATTCAGACAGGCAGTGACGGTTCGAAGCAAAGCCTAAATTACATTGATAAAGCTGTTAGACACCAATTGCGTTCGGAAGAACGTCCAGTGTTTCAGACGACCATGATAGGATTCCACAATCCACCTCGATTTGGTGATAGTTCTGTCAAGATTTGCTTGGACGTCAGAATGTTGACTTTGACCGGGTTTCAGGTATGACGGCATGCTAGAATTGAGGCCAGAGGCTTCGAGAACTGGTAGGACATCTCTAAAACCTCGGTCAACGACAACGTTGTCGTCTGGTTGTAGCCAAGTAACTAGCTTGTCCATGACTTTTTTTGTAATTGTAGTATCATTTTCGCTGCCAGTGAATGGTCCTACGGTGTCCAGAATGTAGCCACAGTAGGACATTCTCTGGAGCTTGTGGTCGGAGCTTTTCTGGATATAAATATAGGCGCCATCTAATAAGGCAGTGGCTTTATCTCCAAAAAATGCTTCTGAAAAGACAGTATTGTGCCCGAGCAATTGTTCTCTTGTCAAGTGATCCGGACCTAGAAATTGTGGGACTATCGATGTGTCTAATGCCTGTACTATGGAGTGGAAAGTTTCGGACACACTTGACTTGGAAATTCCAAAAAGGAAATGTCGGTTTTCAGTTTTACCCAGAACAGTAATAGAGCATTGTGTGTAGTCTTGGTATATATACCAGATGAAAGATATGGGGAACAGTGCGAGTGGAGTTCGAGGAACTGATCTTTGGACCAACCTGTCCAGGCCATGCATGCCGAGACATCAAGAGACGAAAAGCTTATTGTAAACGCAGACTGGTTCTGTGAAAGGACGTGCGACACCTCTAGGAGGTCATTAATGATTTCGGACGATTTTGATGGTAACTGAGATTCCAAGGAACCTCTACCATCAAGGACAACCTCTGTAGACGGATCTAAGTCGTTACCAATAAGGTGAATGGAGCAGACGCGGGATGAGGTGGGACACCACAGTTTGTGTGAATAGATCAGGTGATGTCTTGCACGTTTTGGTAAGACTGATGATTTTTTTCCATTTTTTGGAAAGGTAACAAGACAGAGACAGCATTTTTTGTGTGAAGATGATCCATTCAAAAGATCATGAAGGGTCAGCAACGGCAGGATATGGGACGGGGAGTCGTCTTCATCCTCTATTTCCTGGTTCTGCTCGGGTTCAGGTTCAGGCTGATTTTTGTTCCGAAGATACTTCATGTAGCACTTCTGGCAAATAAATGCTTGTTCCTTTGCTGACATCAATCCTTGTTGCACCAGCGTATCTAGGAGTCATTTATATTGTGGACTATTTACATTGCGTGCACTTCTGTTCTTATTGCCACTACGTTTCTTGAAGTAAACTTGACACTCTTCTCCAACACATTTACCCTCCATCTTGAAACAATAACGATTGGTTTATGAAGCGTCGATAAAGTAACAAAATAGCAAGCCACCGATGATTGCTGTAAACAGCTAATACTTAGTAGTTTGGTAGAATTATGCGAAAATGTGTGATAAATAACGAAGAACTAATTACACAAAATAACAATACAAGATAATAAATCACATTCAATACCTCCAAGAAGCGCAGAATTGATTGATTACTTAGAACAAAATAAAGTATTTCTTATGGATAATCTATCTATTCGATGTGGCGTGGTCGGCAGGCACAAAGAAAGTGAGACAAGTCAGGGTCCCAACCCTGACAGAGCCACAACGCTTTGGAGATGGGACAATAAAAGAAGGAAATTGAGACAAGAATAGCTAGCGTCGAGTGAATGATTTCGTAAACGTATAGACAAATACAAGAAGATACGGATAAATGTACAAGGCCACTCGATCAGAAAATTCAGAAGAGGACAGCTTGAGATAAAACAGTATTCATGTATCAGGGTGTCCTCAGTGTAAATCTTTATATCGATACTATTTATTTAGTCGTTACACATCATAAAACTGTCATGTAAATATCCACTCTGATATTCAATATAAAAGTTTGTATATAATAAGCTATATAATAGGGTTTCAGACTCATTTCCCCTTTTCTTTCAATTTACAACCACATTCAGGCGACGATATGAGAACGTTCCACCACATGGAATTAGCTGATTTTTGGTACACATATGAAACAAGTAAAGCTCTATCCGATTTTCTGATGGAAATTTGCATCCAAAACTATATAACGGGAGAAAATTGCAAATTTATGGCATTTTTCTTCATAATTGTGTCTCTGCAAGTGCATTTTCATCCGAGAATATATTTTTTTTATGTTTTATGAATAAACACGATGTTTTGGAAATATTTATCTAAAGAAATTTAAACTATGTTGCGAATTACAATTTCGAGATAACCTTCTTTTATTTACGAACTTATGTCGTTGATGCTGAAATTGACAACTTTATAAAAATACATTTTCACTGAAATTATGAAATCTGGGTGTCGGAAAGGTGTAAAATTATTTTTCGGAAAAGAAAAAAACAGTAGTTGAGCTAGATAAGACATTATACGGGGGCAGGCTCCTATGGAGAATTAACATTACTGGAATCAGGCCCTTTTATGCTTTATGCAACCCAGCAATTTTACGTAGGTAATACGTGTAAAATGTACAATGAGGATTTTAGCACTGGCCGTTAAAATCTCACAAGGATATGTTATTTATAAAAAAAATTCTCCAGAGGCTTACACATTTCATTCGTCAATATTTTTTCTTAAAATCGGCTTCATATACTCCCACGCTGTCATGCCTTGGAACATCATTGTAAAATGGAAAATCGGTAGACGCATAACCTACTTCAGTCCACAGACTATCTTTAAGATAAGGTTACACTTTACCCACATACTGACATACTTTGTTTTGTTTCATTACCTTGACACAGGTATAAATGCGTGTATTGAGTCTCTTGCCATGAGGTCACGTGACACACGTTGTGTCGCCTGAAGTCATGGCCTGTGTAATGCTTCCTCGCACACATTTCATGCGGTTTTAGGCCGTTGCGAATAGCTTATCTGTCTTTCCTCTTGCGGTTGCAGGAGAAGAAACCGATTCCGAAGAAGCTGCAACAGTATTTAATGGTATTTACATAGGTGTTAACACTTTAACCATTCTTTGGATGTTGAAGATAGTAGCATTTAACTGTTGTCAGAAATGATATACTGTATTTTGTTCACACAAACATCGCCTTACAACCTCTCGTTGCGTTGCGCCGACTTGGAGCATGCGAAAAACCATTTCCCTCTCTTTAAAGAAACGCAGCATTGTGTCAATCTATACAATTTCACATAAAATGATGATTCTCAACTTATAATGGATTTTAGATATTGTGTGAAACTGAACAAATCACGAAAAAAGTAATTTGTTTTGTTCTATGGTTTCAATCTTGTACACCTGATTCCATTACAAATAATGGTAACTTAAATGGAGAATCATACAAAACACATAAGTAACTGTAAAAATTCCTGCATAATCAACCCACTTTTGATGTACGGCAAGGTCACTTGAAAGCCGTTTTTAATAAACTAAGTATTCTTACGTACAACGTAAAAAATAACGATCATTAACTTTAAGGAGCCATAAAGTACGCATTAATTCATTGGATACTCAGTTACGAAGATGTTTAAAACCCATTTCACCATTCTGTTATTCAATGTGATTAATGTGGCAGCTTGCAGAGCGATGGTAGTTTTTCCGATATCCGACGGAAAGAAATTCGAGAGCACAAGAATGAGGTTTGCTATATTCCACTGCGCAGTCATATAAGGTATATCTGTGGTCACGATAAGCATGTTTTTATGAGTTATGCATTTCTCTACCTTCTTGAGGATTAGTATTCAGTGGTCGTGACTTCCCCAGCAATACCTGATCATAAAGTCTTTTTAATAGTTTTGCTTCCACAACTACACTACATACATAATAGAAGCCAATTAGTAATCATCTCAGGCAAGATTTTTATGTGAAATGTATATGCATTCCATCTTGATGATCAGCATTTTGTGGTCATTTAATGAATGTAACTCGTGACTACCCAAGCAATAACTATCGACAAAGTCGTTTTATAGTCTTGTTATCGTATTCACTGTATATATGACTGTCAGAACCTAATACATTCTGTAACTATTGATGTGAAGAAGCCACCATAATGGGTGATAGGAAAAAAGTGTACGGTAATAACGAAAACCTTTATTAAAGAACTTATTGGAAGGCATATATTAATTTCTAGTGAATTTAAAGATGGATGTGATGATGCGGGTTTGGATTGTTTACATAACAATTGCACCCATTGCGCAAAGCGATGTGGAGTTGTTTCTAGACTTTATTCAGATCTGCAATCATCAGTATTATTCTTGTGATAGTGGAACAAAGAATATTTACTGTAACTGTGATAATACATGCATTTACTATGATGATTGTTGTTATGATGCAGTAGAATTAGAAGAAAGCGATACAGAAGACAAACACTTGCACTATCTGAAAATGACAACTTGTGAATCTATTGCTTTCAGAGAAAGCTTTCTTTTAACACAAGGTGTGTTTATGATATCATCTTGTCCGGCTTCATGGGATGGTGACGTGGATACAAAGAAAACATGCGAAATGGATACAATCACTGATATCCGTGACATGTTGCCTGTTGTCGATATAAAAACAAATTTAACATTCAGAAATCGTCATTGTGCAGAATGTCACAAAGTCCTTAACTTTATTCCATGGTTATTTGAAATCAAGTGTATCCCCGAAATGATTCCTCTTTCGCAAACTGTCATTGAATCTGTGAACACAAAGATTCAAATTGAGCAATGTAGCTACCGTTACATACCACCGAAACCTATCCCAATACATTACTGTTACCGGGAGTTCGATTATTCATTTACATTGAACACTTTTGAAGGTATCAACAACTCCATCTGTCGAAACCGCGTATTTAGTCCTGTTGTACTATCGCTTGGTAAAAGATTTCACTACTTTAGAAATCTACAATGCCTGATTGATTACTGGAATACTTCGTATCTGGAAGTTTTGAATGCGTCTTACTGTGTTGCAATGACTTTCAATACACAAGATCCATCTATAACACTGAGTGACCTGATTGATTTCTCGTCTGTTCTAAGTAGTCGACAAGTAGTCAAGAAGTGTAAAAATGGAGAAATCCTTTTATCTGTAGAGGTAAGCGAATTGTTTGTTTGTTTGTCTTTAATTATTTTTCGTCACTAAATCGGCGTTTTTATTCGCTTTGAAAAAAATAGGAAATACCGTCTTATTTCTCCATTTAGCGCTCTGTCATGATTAAGACATAAAAGTATTGCTATTTAATTTTCCTCGTCACTTACACTGTGTCTGTTTGTAACCTGGACGATCACATCTAGCATCGCTGATATAAGAATAGCACAAACACCAAATATACAATATCTTTAATACCATATCACTCCACTTACCAAGCACACTCTTATCATATTATAACTTACTTTCCTCTATGTAAATTGACTATCACTACTAATAATGGCCTGATATCCACTAAGTCACTCATTAGTCGTTTACACAACGTCAAACACACAGAAATGTCTATGGATGGCCTCTACTCATTCTTTCCATTGACGATGACTGCTCCAGTCACAATACTCCATGATACAGAAATATGTTCATACACAGGTAGTATAAGTTCCAATAAGATCTTCTATGAAACTGCTTGCCCACACAGGACATCAATCACATCTATCAGGACAGTCAACATACTATCTGTCCACGCAGGACGTCTAGAGTTACATGGTTGTCCAGATAATATATCATACAGCTGTCCAAACAGGACCACATACAGCAGTAGGATTGCCCACACAGGACTGTGTTCACCAACTACTTCGCCCACATAGGACTTTGTAAATGGCCGTCTTTCCCCAAAAAGGAACTATATATATCACTATATATAGTTTACTCGTCCACACAGGACTGCATCTATGGTACATATATTGTACCACTGCCCTCAAGCCATCATTGGTTAGAGCTGGAAGGACATAAATATGACTATATCTACTATTGTGTCCCGGTTATATCACACACACATATATAAATATCTAAATTACACGTTTACTATTCGTTTTCCCAGCATTTTGTAGATCATAATCAACCACTATTATTTTACAACTAATCGACAGTGCTGGTATATATTAGCCGTTATCATAAACAAATACTACTACTTTTACTACTAATCGTCAGTACAAGTTTATATCAGCCGTTTGAATAATAACAACTACTCCTAAATACAAACATACTGCACTGATTACATAGCCAAAACTAAGCAAAATGTGTATTATATTCTCAGGTATGAATTGTACTCATAGGTACGCACTTTATATACATGTACATTGATATGCTAAAAATACAAAACACAATAGATTTCGGGTATATAAATCAACGTAGGGACTTTTGGTATGTTATAAGACTTACCGCAAACTGTATTTTGCGCTGGTATGCCCCATTTCAAGATGCTCAAACAACCATTTCAACAACGCTCCGCTTTTTCACGTGTGTCTTGTTCCTGCCGTCCTACTAACGTTCACATTATAAACCCGGATCCGATGTATCCGTCTGTAAAATATTTACAATAAATTATCACAAGAATGACAATGAATATAGAGGTAAGAAAACATCGGAATGATAAAATAAAACATATGTACAGACTTACCAAGACATTATCTACTGGACATTTGTTTATATATAATTACAAACGGTTGGGACTGTCACACTGTTATCTAATGAGTACTCTGCAAAAAAGTGTTGTTAGTGCATATGAAACAAATCATGCGATCAGAAAGAGTTCTGTGGCCATCATGCTGCGGTTGTAGTTTTGATGATAAATGGTAGTGAAGAGTTACTTTTTCATTGTATGAAACGGTGCTTTTCATACAGACAAAGCGCCGTTTAAGTAATGCAGCTTTTTTCACAACAGAAAAAGCGAAAATAAACACGGTCTTTGTTTCCTCGCTTTCTTTGGAAACAAAGCACCTGTCAAGAAAATAAAATGGTGTTTATTCGGACATTCAGGAAAGCAAATTCATGCTGTTAGGCAATTTAAAAACTCAAATGTCCACAAAACACCAATTAAGTACACTTACATGGTATGATTATAAACTTAAGCATGGTGGCGAAAACAAAATTTTGAAAAGGTGCAGTCATTACCTGCCAAAGAACTATGCATTAGTGACATCAGCATGATTACATTAGAATGACGAACGATACTTTACATAAATTGTCTTCGTGTGATCTATATTATTAACTCAACTCATCCAAAGGATCACACCACAGTCGTCCGTCCGCTTTTGCTACTACTGATTAACAGCTAGGCGGATTTTGACCAATCAATGCGTGGTAAGGGTATTATTTTGCAGTAACAAAATAATGGCGTAAGTCATACATCAGTTTGAAGTATGATGTACTCTTTCGAAATATGCTATTTTTGGATGTACTGTAACCATGGTAATCCACAGAAATACCCATCATTTTACCCAATTATCAGCTATATTAACTGTGATAGGGCAGTAACAATTAAATAAAACAAATAAGATATTGTTAAATACTGTTGGCAAATGACATTGAATAATTATCAATTAAGAAGCTGTGAAAGAGAGCGAGCTTAATTTTAGTCCCATAGCATTTAATCAACGTAAATTAATTTCTAATTGCATAATTCACATACATTGTTCAAAAGTGCATAATTTCTTGTTTTTCTTTTTTCTGCAATTTTTATAAATGTTTCAAAGTATTATATGTAACTCTAAAACTATTAAAACTATTTGCCGTAACAACCATTCAATCAATTGAATGTTTGAAATTGATAGTGGGGTGTATAGGGCATTTTAATACAATCAGCTGGAATACTGTATGTTGACTGACAATTTGTATCTGATGTATCTGTCAGTTTCATAAAATAAGAATACATGCCATATACGAAATATATGTAGCTTGATATTAGAAGAATTATCTTTCTGAGCTATTAGATTTTATGTGAATTTCACTGCTTAAACATGTGACAAAAGTGTACGCAACAAATAGCAATGGACGTTCTCTAATGAAATATTAATGGATTTTATCCAGGCCTGATATGTAATACAAATATAATGAAAATACGTGTCAGGTTTTACATGGATTAAAAAACAATACATTTAGATATACTTCACTTCACTTCATTTAAAGACTGTCCAACATTTTTGGTGTTTATTGCTGGATTTTCTTGTCTCTCTTCTCACCAAGATACCATATCACATTGGCTATGTTGGAACAACATACTACCTGCCTTGCACCAATTCTGCATGTACAGTACCAGCCTGAAAACACTGAAGAATAATAGCAGTATAAAAAATGGTAACAAATAACATTACCGATTGAATGAATTCGTTTTGAAAATTAGCATACCAAGTCAGAGAAAGTTAAATCAGTTAGAGTCAGCGAGTTATTCTAAAAAGTCTCACATGCAGTCATCCACTGATATTTTGCTTGTTAAAGATAACAATCTACATTGTTATCTTAACATCATCGTTTCTATAGATGGAGAAGAAGGGACCCATCACACTTTCTATGTATCCATCTGTTGCCAAAATAATAATTGGATAGCTCTTGTGAATGCTATAAGATTGACGCTGGAATTAGTAGTCTTCTGAATATGCAAAGGTGTACCTTTCAACAAAATAATAGCTTTATTATCTATGTTTGCAAACAATTGTGTTGTAAATAGAAATAGTGTGATGTTACTGTTACAGATGTCATCATGGCTCACACCTTTCACAGCATAGCATGAACATATTTTTATGAATTTTGTGAATTGACGATGAAAACAAATTTGACCGTCTAACACTCGGGAGTTCGGTTTTCAACTTTACTAAATGCTCCAGGGCATGCCCTCACTGATCTATGTTGTTCATTGCTCCATAGAGCTGTCAAGTGCTGCAGTAGTTACGAAACTGCTGTCTAGTGATCCCAGTGAGGTTCACATATACATCGTGTAACAGTGGTGACGGTACCGAGACGTATTTGTATAAAAAGGTCGGCCTGCCTCTCTCTCTCTCTCTCTCTCTCTCTCTCTCTCTCTCTCTCTCTCTCTCTCTCTCTCTCTCTCTCTCTCTCTCTCTCTCTCTCTCTCTCTCTCTCTCTCTCTCTCTCTCTCTCTCTCTCTCTCTCTCTCTCTAACTATTGTATCTAGATAAAATAATGATATTGATATATTACAAAAACCTATTAGACTATTACCTTGAACGTTAATGCATTAACGTGTTTTTTTATTTTTGCATTATGACGTATTTCTGTTTACGTAATTTAAAATATAAAATATTAAAATATAAAATACAATTTAACAACGTCTGACACGCCAATGGTGACACTTAACTATTTCCATAAAAAGAAAACATAATATATAGAATAAGGTTAAGTTAACCTGCATGTTGAATTTAATAATCAATCTACTTAATTAAAACACAATATTGCATAAAGATGCATTTTCATTTTTTCAAACAGGCTGGATGTCAACGTTTGTACTGTCCTGCCACCTCAGAACCCACCGGTGACGAATGTGCTGATATCAAATACACTAGCAACGGTGCCATGATAGACCTTTTATTTGAATTGGATAAAGATGAAAATCATAGAAAAATCTTCTATAAATTGATTACAATATTAGATACTCTAATGTCTTTTTTACGATATCATACACATTCCAACGCTACAAGCAATACAGTTTATCAGAAAGAATATAACATCACACCAGGAGTACAATTAGACAGTGAAAAGACATGCTGCATTATTCGAGTTAACTTCCCTATTAAAGGCATTATCTACACGGAAGATAAACTCAAGTCTCAAATGTCAGTAATTAACAATTTCTTTCAGAACTATACGAAAATGTATTCGGATGGTAGTGTTATAAAACATGTTCCGGATACACAAAATATTACGTGTACGACAAACACATTTGTTAGAAATCCGTTATATTTGGTTGCACTGAGTTCAGTTGACAATACTTTACCTTGCCCTGCAGTTAAAGTACAATACAAGGGAAACGATTCTGACAATGGAATGCTGGTCATGAACATATTGAACAGAGTGTCGAATGTGTCCTTTCATCTAAATGGTATAGATATCTCATCCAAGGATATTGTATTCGCAAATGGAGGCTATTTTTTGTGTATCGATACATTTTCATTGAAATATCAAAAGAACAATGTTCGACACGATAATACGAATGGATTGAGAAGTATTGTAAATACAGTTTCTACATCTATATCGTTAATCTGTATGATTTATTGTTTGGTACAGTTGTGTGCAATTCCAAGTTTACGTGATGGGAAATCAGATCTTTTGATTGTGTTGATATCGTTCCTACTGCTTGCTCAGACCTATTTCTTGCTGATATCTCATCTTTCAATTCCAAACTCTGTTTGTGAATGGGTTGGCATTATTCATCATATTTCTTGGATAGGTGCGTTTGTTTTCATGTTCCTCTGCTCATTTCGCTTAGATGCTGATATAAGAGATTTACAGGTCTATACCAAATCGGAAAGATCTGTTGTTACAGTTAAGTATATTCTTGTTGGCTTTTCTGTACCATTATTTATTGTTGTTTGTACAAAAATAGCAAACTTATGTTTTGAACCGACGGAAACATGGTATGGTGGAGAAATTTGTTTCATTTCCAAAACACTTGTTTCATTATTAGTGTTCGTCATTCCAATTATTTTAATTTTGTGTGGAAACGTGTTTTTGCTTATCCGCATTATAAGATATATATCATCTACATCCATTTCAACAAATTCAAATAAGTCTAACGTAATAGTTTTCATGAAGATATCAACAGTTATGGGTTTTAGCTGGATTGTCGGAATTATTGCTATTTTTTCTCAATCCGACATTCTTCTTCTTATTTTTGAAATACTATCAAGTTTGCAAGGAGCTCTAATTACAATTTCTTTCTCTTGCACCAGTCGTGTTAGAAAATTCTACAAACAACGTGTTCAACGATTGATTGCTAAACATTCAGCCACAGAAACAACAGCAGATAGTTGTACCTAAATGTAAAATAAAAAACATGAAAAAGAAGTAAATAGCGAAATAAATAAAATGGTATTTCGGTCTCTACGTAATGTTAAATCTATGTTAAAGTTAATAACACTGTTTAATAAAAAATCAAACTGGCGTAGAGACCACAATACCAGACTTTAAACTCCGGTTCGAATAAAAAAAAATAAAGGACATAAGGTGGATAATAGTCTGTTTATATATATAGATACAGCAGCTGGACGTTTCAGGTTTTGAATTATAATACTTCACGTATTTCCGTGCATCAAGTGTCATTTCATACTTTTATATCACAGAGCTTTCAAAAAATTGTATGTAGTAACAAAAGGTAACAGAAACAAACAAAAACAACAACAAAAATACAAAAACAAAAACAAAAAAAAAGAAAACAGAAACCATAAAAAAAGTTAAGATTTACAAAGAGACAAAATTACAAAAAGGAGAAAGCAGGCGTTCTGGCAGAGTCACAGTCTTCAGCACAGCAATTAGAAAATGTATCACGAAACTACCTATACAATTAGTTTCTCATCATGTTACCCACTAAGTTATCATTGATGATACGATGACAGACATAGTATATAGAAATTTCAATAGCGTTACGACTAATGCGATTTGAATTTAAACTTTCCTTGCCAGATTTGTTTCCGTAAGTTCGTTGTTGTTTTGTAGTGTAGAAGTTATGTTGTCTTTGTACCAATAGTTAACAAGTTGCAGAGGTTTCTTAGGTAGGTAATTAGGTTTTGAAGATTGTGATCTCAATAAACATCATTCTTCGTCAAATGTGTTCCTAAGTCATTTTTTTCAGTTTAAGAACACACCTGCTTCATACACATAAATGTATATTATGATTTATTTGCTTCATGTTTTTTGCTTTTTATGTTTTTGTTCTGTGCATATTGTTCTTAATTATGATACGTATGATATAATAAACGCATTGTAATATCGTTAAATAATAATTCATTATTGTTTTGATTTTGCAACATGTCTTCTTGTCCTAAAGAACACGATTATTACATGAAACATGTTCTAATATGACAGAAACTTTATTACAGAAAACATGTATGTATATCTATGTTTTGTTTACAAGTTAACTCTCTTGTTTAAACATATTCTCTGTGCAGTATTAAAGAAACGGATTTAGTCATGACATTCGTAGTTTTGCCTTTTTCAACAATGCAGATTTTCTTCCATTATCTATGAAATGTTTTCGTTGTTGTAACATTTGTAAATAAAGCAACAACACGTGTAGTCTTCATACAAAATGAAAAATACTATATAAGGTGACGTCACATTTCCTTTCAAGACAGGCACAGAGTATCACAGAGTACAGGTAAAAAATACAACACATTAAATTTGATGTCTTCATTTCCAATACCTTAACGTTAGAATGAAAGCTGTTAATATTGATAACATTATCGTATCTATGTCATGATTTCTGGTATATAATTCATATATAGATAATGCTTTATAGGATATTCATGATTGGTAAGGCAGTAAGAATTTTATACTCTCCTAAACACGATCTCATATTCCTCGGTGTAAACGTCGTGTTTCCCATAATAATGTTTACTGTCATTTTATCATGGTATTAATGTCACCAAGAGTTGAACACCGCTATCTACTGGACACTAACATTTATACAGCAGAAAATAAGTACAAACATACCAATCGTGAATAGAAATTGAACATTACTTAAATTTACAAAAACCTTTTAAAAACAGGAAAACACCCTTTGAACTATCTTAGACACTAGTTTGAACGTGTAATATGAAATACGTGTCAAAGTTTTAAGTCACCCTGGCCTTATGACCTTATGGTGACCGATCGTGATTCCCTTTTGAACAACGTCGTCTATCGTGCGTCGTTCGTCAATAAACGTTTTTCTTCTTCTCGATTACTCATGCACCATATTCATTTAGGTTTTGCAGAAACCTTTTTACAGGTAAAGGTTATCATGGACACTGACGAATATGAGAACAATATGAGATGCTCGAGGTTGACAAAACATGAAACACTGAATAACACTCAAACCCATGCTCGTATCAAAAAGAAAGCCAAAAATCAGATCATTGTATTATACTATATACACAGGTATCCCACCATAGAGAATACGCCTGGAACATAATACACTCTCAAGATGAAAAAGTAAAGGTAATACCAACATGGCAATATAATCATGACTCAAACTCAAATATGAACAAATAGAAGATTTACACGGAGACTTCTGTACAAGGAGAATAGAAAAAAAACAGTTGTTACATAAGAGTAAACGTCTTCTGCGTCATCGACGACAATCAAATGAAGTAATGTCATGTTCTCAAATGAGAACAATGTTTACAACAACTAACCAGCAACAAATATATCCAGCTTCAAGTCACACAAAAGAATATAATATTTTTGAATGAAATAATTATGGCGACCATAATTTGAACGCTTGTGTTACGAGTTTGTGATCTTAGTGACCTGCTTTGAAAATGCAGTTTCGTACGAAAACAAAATCAAATCGGCCAACAGAAGGTCATAGTGAACATCGTTGATTCAATACAGTGTATTTACCACTTTAAGGTCGTTGAAACGTATATTTTACTGATAAGAATGCAATGTGGTTGAAAGATGAATAGGATTACGTCAGTTATTGGCAATGAATACATTTGACATTTCAGATATATTCAAAATACGATTTAGTGTTGATTATAACATGTATGTTGATCTACCGGAATAGATTCCTAGCAATCTTAATCTCCTAAATGATTGCTGTAAAGCTATGGTGTGCGTTATTTAACTATGAAGCGACTTGTAAATCGTTTATGTAACGCAAGTCTATATGACCTTACTTTTTTGTCTTGTGATCTGGAATGAACACCTGAGTTTATGAGAGGTCACCATGCAAACTGTAAATATACTGTAATGTAATAGGAAACACAAATGTACTAGAATTTAACAGAGACCTTTACCATAGTTTTAATCAAAACATTTTTAATTGATGGTATGAGGGATTGCCGTTTATGCATTCGATACTACTCCGACTGGTGGTTTGTTTTCCAATTTCTTCTTTACTATCGCTGCTGATATGAACAGACAAGTTGCCAAGCCGAGTTCAGCGGACACGCTGTAAAATGTTATCGTGCAGGATCCCGTCTGATCAGTTAACAGCCCTGGAAAACATATAAGCGTGTAGATGTGTGCCGACATTACGTATACGTTCAAATCATACGTAGAATAAATTGACCTACTTTTACGTGGAAAATTGTTGCAGATAAGCAAAATATGAGAAAGGTAAACAATACATAACAAAAATGGAAATTATTTCTTTTAACATATCACTTCTTATAAAGGCGTTTTTAGGACAACAACCAATAGACATCGAGTAGTTTGTGTAATATTCCACGAGACTATGTTCCAAACATTTTTTTGCTTTACATCGGTAAACTGCTTTTTCAGTAGCAAAAGGATATATGTTATGCTACGAATCACAGGATAGGAAATTACAGAAAAAAAGTAAAAAAAAAAAAAAAATAAAATATTACTTGAATTTAAATACAATCAATACTTATATTGTTCACTGATATTTAAATTTCATACCATGTGATTTTGTTTCAGTTTGTCGACAAAGAAAGTTTTCGATTAAAAATCAAACTTACATGAAAAGTATTTATGTTATTTATAACAAGTTTTAATCTATTGTTGTGTATTTACATGAACAAACGTGATGCCGAGAGGAGATGATTACAATTACATGTATATAGAAATTGATTACTGAAACTTTCAAAATAAAGTTCGTGATTTAGGCTTTTTACATCAATGTATTTTCAGTAAGGCATTCACCGTACATTTTCTTATATACAGATTCCACATGTTTACATGATGCCATCATAGACATTGCGGGTAAGAACCTGGATTTAATTTTAAAGAGCTGCATTATTTTCTTGGTAGTGTTATGTCATTTTTTGACTATGTAAATTACCTGCTGTAATTTTCAATGCCGATGTCCTCGATTTAGCAGAAGATTCTTAGCCTACTTGATTATTTGATCGTATTCTTCTCGTACTTTTGCAGGCATTTCCGTGTACGTCTTTCCTCTGGGTACACTTATAAGAATCAAACATATCTTATATAACATCAAACAAGTAAATTCAGTATATCCCATTAAAATATTGTGTAATATAACTATATGATAATGATATATTAGAATTTATGATAACAAAATACTAAAAAATATATTTCAGGCTCGCTTACCATCACTCTGACCCAACACCAAACACAGACAGTTAGTTGTTACCATTATTCCGGATATATAGGTATATGTTACAGCCTGTATTTTTGGTGTCTGTTGTTTTTCGCGATTATTTTCTGCGACTGTCCTTATTTCCACATTTCATGGGCTACTTAATTATATAAATTTAGATTATACATGTACATTTGATTTACATTAATGTGCGCATAGTTATTTTCCATTTCTTTTCAATAAGTATGTTTTCCCTACAGCAAAACTGCTTTTGCAAATATTTCACATCAAAGAAGCCATTATAAAACGTATCCGGAAAACGATCTAACGGCATTTTAATCTTGTTCTAGATCCAAATAAAGATTACGATAATAGTTACACCACTGTGAATAACCCAAAAGCTAGAGATAAAGTTTTAGATATTATTAAAAATTATAATCTAGTTGATATTTTTAGAGAGTATTACCCTGATTACCAAAGGTATACTTGGAGGAAAAAAATCCATTGAAACAGTCAAGATTAGATTTCTTTTTAATTTCAGAAAATTTATTAGGTAGTGTGAAAGGGCCATCTATAGAGGCAGGTTATCGTTCTGATCACTCTTTTCCGAAACTTACAGTTAAACTTCAGGAATTTAAAAAAGGTAAAGGATTATGGAAATTTAATAACTCTCTTTTATATGATACAGAATATATAGACGTTGTTAAAAATGTAATTAATGAAACAAAAGTGCAATACTGTCTTCCTGTTTACAATTTGGAAAATCTTGATCTTATTGCGGATGATGAATTACAATTGAAAATCAATGATCAGTTATTTCTTGAAACTTTGTTGATGAATATTAGAGGTAAAACTATATCGTATGCTGCTTACAAAAAGAAATTACAAAATCTACAGGAAAATGAGCTTAATAAGTCTATTGAGGCATTGGAAAAAGAAGAGATTATTGATGTAGCAGAAATAGATAGAAAGAAGAGGGAACTGGAGGAAATTAGAGTTAAAAAATTAAGGGAAGTATAGTGAGATCAAGAGCTAAATGGGAAGAGGAAGGAGAAAAGCCAACTAGTTACTTCTTTAATCTAGAAAATAGAAATTTCACTTCTAAAATTATCCCTAAAGTACAGCTTAGTAATGGTAGTTTTGTAACAAAACAAGAAGATATTTTGAATGAAATAAGGTATTTTTATGAAAAACTTTATGACTCAAATAATAATTTAGATGATATAACTCTCGAAACTTTTCTTGATTTTGAAAACATTCCAAAACTTAATGAAGCTGAGTCTAGAAATTTAGAAGGATTAGTAACTATTAAAGAAGCATATAATATTCTAAAAAATATGAAAAACAACAAAAGTCCTGGTTCAGATGGTTATACGGCTGAATTTTTCAAGTTTTTCTGGAAACAACTTGGTCTTTTTATTGTTAGGTCTTTAAACTATGGATACATTACAGGGGAATTATCAATCACACAACGTTATGGGATTATTACTTGCATTCCAAAGAGAGGTAAGCAACGCCATTTTATTAAAACCTGGAGACCAATAACTCTATTGAACATTGTATATAAAATAGCTTCAGGGGTAATTGCAAAAAGGATAAAATCCGTACTTGATAAACTCATAAATAAGGATCAGACGGGGTTTTTAGCGGGTCGATACATTGGTGAAAACACTAGGCTACTATATGATGTTATGAAATTCACAGAAGATAATGACATTCCTGGTATGATTCTTATGGTAGATTTTGAAAAGGCATTTGACTCAGTGTCCTGGAAATTCATAGAAAAGGTATTGATTTATTTTGGCTTTGGAAATAGTATACGTAACTGGATAAAACTTTTTCATAGAAATGTAGGGGCTTCAGTAAATCAAGGGGGTAATCTGTCATCATTCTTTTCTATTAAAAGAGGCTGTCGTCAGGGCGATCCGGTAGCACCATACATCTTTTTTCTCTGTGCAGAAATTCTTGCAAATAGATTCAGAAACAATAAAAATATACATGGCATCCAAGTTGATGATACAGACATTCTAGTTTCTCAGTATGCAGATGATACTTATTTGACTTTAGATGGTACGGAACACTCCCTAAGAGAATCAATAAGTGAATTACAAACATTTGCAGATATCTCAGGCTTAAAAATGAATACCGATAAAACAGAAGTCATTTGGATCGGTAGCAAGAAACACAGTCAAGATAAATTTTTACCAGAATTAGACTTACAATGGGGAAAAGAAACATTTTGTTTATTGGGTATTGATTTCAGTGTTAATCTCCGTGAAATGGTCAGAATGAAATTTGATAAGAAAATAGTAAAACTAAAAAGCCTTATAAATACTTGGAGTAGACGCAATTTAACTCCCATAGGAAAAATCCACTTAATTAAATCTTTGATGATTTCACAGTTTAATCATTTATTTATTTCCCTGCCCAATCCAGATGGTAAAACAATTCAGACAATTAACTCTATATTATTTGAATTTCTATGGCACAGTAAAGTTGATAAAGTTAAAAGAGAAACTATAGTTCAGGATTATACAGTTGGTGGGTTAAAAATGCTGCATGTTGCTAATTTTATCGATTCATTGAAATTGAGTTGGATCAAACGGTTATATCAGTCTTCTGGAAAATGGAAATGTATTCTGATAAAATCCGTAAACATTAATAGGCTTTTAGATATTGGAGGCACTTTTATTCAGGTAAGTACAGATATATGTGATAATTTGTTTTGGAAAGATGTATTAAAAGCTTGGGGGAGATTAGAAAATTCAGAAAATATGAAAACAATCAAAGGGAAATCACTCTTGCTAACACCTGTATGGTATAATTGTAATATTACCATTGGAGGTAAAACAATCTTCTACCCACACTGGTATGAAAAAGGTGTTTATCTAATTGGTGATTTTATTAAGGATTTTAGTAATAACACGTTGTTTTCATATGAGGAATTTATTCAGAAATTTAACATAAACACTGATTTTTTGAAATATTATGCAATAATTTCAGCAATAAGGAAAAGCTTGCAGAATTATAATATTGTTGAGTATAAATTTATACGTCCTACTCTACCAGTCCACATATCTATTTTTTTAGATATCAATAAAGGTTCAAAGAGATTTTATGGAATACTTAACAATATTAAATCACTTGTGTCCAAGGGAAGGGAAAAGTGGGGGGAACATTTTGATTTCACAAATGATGACTGGCTAGCTATATATACATTACCTTTTCAAGTCACTAAAAGTTCCAAATTTCAATGGCTACAGTTTAGAATTTCCCACAACATCTTAACTACAAACTCATTTCTTTTTAAAGTAAGGATATTAGATAGTCCTTTATGTACTCTCTGTAATGCTGAGACAGAAACAATTGTACACCTGTTTTGGGAATGTGATGAAGTCCAGAATCTTTTGCAAAGTCTAGATAGATTACTAGATGCTTTATATATTCCTTTTACTGTTAACAAACAAACAATACTTTTTGGCAAGATAGATAATGGGACCAACCTAATATATAGTGTTGATAACCAAATTATTTTACTCATAAAACAATATATTTACAGAACTAGATGTTTACATAAGTCCCTCAGCATTAATGCTCTAACCTGTGCCATCCATGATTATTATAAGGTTCAAAAATATATCACGTATACTAAAGGGGAAAGGGTTAAAGACAAATTTGCACTAGGGTGGAAAAAATGGGAGAAATTTATAAAAATCATGAACGACTAATATTACTACCACTCTGTTACTATATCGATATATGATTTTTTTACTCAAACATAATTAAGATACTCAATACTTAATTTTGAATATGAATCAATAAACCTGATATGGTTACCAGTCCCTGACAATGGCCATCATCTGTACCAACAAATTTTCAGTTTGGTAAATTATTTAAAATCACCATCTGCTTTATATAGTTTTATTTAAGTCTTGAATTCCTTCCTGTTTCCTTCCCTATCTGCTTTCTTTCTCTCTTCCTCTCTCTAGCCATCTGCCTTCTTTCTCTCCTCTATCTAACCATTTTCTATCATAATCTGTCTCTTCTCTCCTTTTTTCTTATATGTATGTATGTATGTAAGGTAAGGGCGTGTGTGTGTGAACTTCTTTGTGTACATACAATGAAAAAATGCAAAAAATAAAATAAATATAAAAAAAGTTGATTATTTATGCTGTACATTAGATATATGATGAACACTCACAATTTGACAAATCCGTAGATGATGATGATGATGATGATGATGATGATGATGATGATGATGATGATGCATGTTAGTGATGATGTGTATGATGATGCATGTTAATGATGATATATATGTGTATTAGGATGATGTGTATGATAATACATGTAAGTGATGATGTGTATGATAATACATGTTTAATGATGATGTGTATGATAATACATGTTTAATGATGATGTGTATGAGGATGATGTGTATAATAATACATACATGTTTAATGATGATGTATATGATAACACATGCATGTTTATGATGATGTGTATGATGATGTGTATGATGGTACATGTTTAATGATGATGTGTATGGTGATGATGTGTATAATAATACATGCATGTTTAATGATGATGTGTACGGTGATGATGTGTATAATAATACATGCATGTTTAATGATGATGTGTATGATAATACATGTTTAATGATGATGTGTATGAGGATGATGTGTATGATGATACATGTTAATGGTGATGTGTTGTATGATGATGATATGTATGATGATACACGTTAATTGTGATGTGTATGGTGATGATGTGTATGATAATACATGTTTAATGATGATGTGTATGACGATACATGTTAATGATGATGTGTATGATGATGATGATGTGTATGAGAATATATGTTTAATGATGATGTGTATGATGGTACATGTTTAATGATGATGTGTATGATGATGATGTGTATGATGATACATGTTTAATGATGATGTGTATGATGATGATGTGTATGATGATACATGTTTAATGATGATGTGTGTGATGATAATGTGTATGATGATACATGTTGGACATATGTATGTATGTATGTAAGGGCGTGTGTGTGTGAACTTCTTTGTGTACATACAATGAAAAAATGCAAAAATAAAATAAATATAAAAAAAAGAAATCTCTGAATCATAATGGAAAATAATAAAATATATACTCCCACAACAGCACTCGAAAAACCTATTAAGATATTTAGATTTATGATTAATTTTATTGATTGAATCGACTTGTATCTTATTCTGTCTGTTAGTATCGCATATAATGTTTTGTCCTGTTATCACTTCTAGCGACTGGACGATTACCAGGCGTTTTCAACAGTGACTGACCTTTTGTTTTACATTCATCATTGAAACAACAGCGCATTTTGATGATTGTTGGGTTCACTTCCAAACTAAATACAGAGCTAAATGAAATTATAAAAATTTGCAAACGTTCTTCTCAAAGGATATAAAGTATATATCTTACTTGAAAGCTTTTGCGAAAAAAACGGAAAAATAATCTCGAAACGGAAACTTTTGTCACAAGTTTCTCTCTAAATGTTTTCAGTTGGAGAAAATAAACATATAGCTAGTTTTATAATATTGAAATGAAATAGAGATACACTACATCTGTATTATTTTATATCCTTTATCCAAATGGTAAATGTTAATTTTCATGGATTCCTTGTAGTGTCGTTACAGTAAAACACGATTATATATATATATACTTGAAGCGAATTTACACGCAGTACAAAAATAAGTCTTGTCCGTGGTCAAACCAATATCCAGTTTTAGGTCCGCTGAAGCAGAATATCTCACGAATTTACTTGTAAAACATTTGTTGTCATCACAAATTTCCAGCCGACATAACTTTAGGACTCAAAATGGTGTTAATTAGGCCTAATGATGATAATATTGTACCGTTTACGCGCTCCATACGACGATTGCATCAGAACGAAGAAGTACACAAGATAAAAGAAATGTTACCAGGTATCTTATGTCAATTTTTGTGCCTTTTCAAATAACGATATAGTCGCCATGGTAGTGAACAAAGACTGACACGTGAGTTATGTTTATTGGTGCCTTCTTTGCCGCAGTTGTCGTCTCGCTTCAGAATCTCGATTTTACAGAAGTAGCAATTTACATCTGCACATGCATATAACAATTTACGAATTTACTGAATATTGTTGGTAATCCGAACACTTTCATCTTTACGACTAATAACTTTTATAATAATAAATGAAACAGATTTCTAATTATTGTTTACTTAGTAAGTTTTAATGTCGTAATAACATTATTCCGTGTTATGGTTATGAACTTTTTATGATCTCCAGAGATTCTTTATAACAGTTTGATATATTGATCATATATCTATTCTAATAATACCCAGTACAACGAACATTTTGACCCAATACCAAAAACGGACCATTCCGTTGTTATTAGTTACTAGGTTACGTGAATATCATATCTACATTTTATTTGTAATTCAGTTTTGTCAAGACTTCATTTCTCGGCTGGAACAACTACTCGACCCTATTGCCTGATGGATCTCATAAATATTCTAGCTTGTAAGTCCTACATATATGAAATGTGTGTTTTATTCCAACTATATCAATATATTCATTGTGACTGTCCCATGTATATCGCATAACTTTCGGATATTTCTTCTATTCATATCTTACTTGCCCACAAGCATGCTATACTAACAACTACGAACTACAGGGACGTGCCAAACGTATTCGGTAACAATGGCGGCGTGAAAATTAAGAACTCAATTGCAACAAAATTCACACTTACCTTGAGTATTGTCCCTTTAATCCTATCACGGTTAAAACACGTAACCAGATTATATAAGCTGTGAATGTAGGCAGCTGTAATCATCATAGGGGTTTTTTTTTTTTTTTTTTTTCGTATCTCCCGGAACAAGCCTTCTGTCGATTTTACAAATTTTACGCGGGATGGAGTTTTATTGCGACTTAAAACCAAATCTATGTATATCTGGAGACTGTGTGGGCCAACTCATGCAGTTGTTTCCATTACGAGCAACATATTCCCGGATAGACCTCACACTATGAACGGGCGCATTATCGTCTTGAAAACAATAACGACCTACAGGACAATGCCTTGTTATAACAGGCCAGCAATGTTGTTCTAAGACCTCCTGATAGAAATTAATGTCCCCACACCATTCCAGCTAATAATATACGTTTTTACAATGAAATTATAAGAGAAAACGATAGTTCATATTATGACTTCCGTAAAAAAATTTTTATTAGAGTACTTTGTTCAACGTTAAAACGTAAGAGCAATAATGATGAAAACCTTATACAACAGATGATGAACGTCTGATATATTACCGTAATTTGCACTTTAGTTGTACGATAAACATTTATTGTAGAAAATATCCTTTTGTAGAATAGTTATAGCAGCTTTGGTTTTAACAATATGGATTTGTATTTGTATCACACATTTCTACATATTTCATATAGGGTTTCTAGCATTTGCATATTACACATGTCAAGCTACTTTCTGTATAACAAAATGACTAAATATATGTAATATAAACATTTCCATTTCAGATAATACACACATACCGTATTATAGACTAATAATAAATATTTGTTGCAGAGATGAAAAATTTTATTAAAATGTAATATTGTTTGTATTGTATTATGTATTAGTTGTATAACCTAGGTATCATGATTTTTTTTGTGTTATACATATAATGTAACTCCAGGTATTAGACCACTGTCAGGAAATCCCAGCATATACACCAATTGCCTCATTCGCGGGAAACATTACCATAATGAGGGCGCATCTGGAATTTTCATATTGTGCAATAGTACCGTGATAAGGATCTTTAGAGTCTAGCCTCGTTTACCTGTGTTAGTTTCAAAGAGGTATTTATAGAGGTCTAGTTTTACTGTGCTTAATCAATTATTTGTATATGGGTCTTTGTAACAATAGCATGTAATAGATTTCGTAAACATTCATCAAGTAAAAATATTTAAAGCTATATTTACCTCTGTGTTTTGGTTTTTGACTGGTGACTTCTAAAATAACAGTACAAATGGTTCATCATGTTTTAAATGAAGTTTATAAATCATACTTCATATAGGGACACAGCGATGCGACCATCCCATGGAGGTTATAAATGTCGTGAAGGGTGCACGAGACCACTATATACTTATGGCAGAGAATTATTACACCTTGAAATGGTGATGCTATTTCAGTTTAAAATTACTTCAATATAAAATGAAGTCATTCCATATGATCATCAATGATTTATTTACACCTGTAAGAAAATTGGTAATGGATACAGGGTGCGGTAGGTTTAAAGTCAACCTGTGAAAAACATTTACAAAGCTAAGCATCAAAAAATAAACAAAACAAATAGAAGAGAAAGTTAGCATACTCTCTTTTTGTAAAACAAATTAAAGTGTACATATGATTTTGATAATGTTCTGATTAACTTTGCAACTATGTTGTAATATGTTAAGTAAAATGGAGATTTCCAGATCTCATGACATCATCATTAATCACGTATCGTCATAAAAATCTAAACATAGCCATTGATATTAGTTCAACTTCTCTTACGTGATCTGGAAAGGAAATAATGTGTTATTGAAGGTTATAATAAAGGTGTTAATGAAAAGTTAATCAAAAAAATTTCTCTTGAATTATTGTGAAATCAATGTTATAGTAAGTCCTTTTTAACGTTAGCAAACTTGAGAAATTGTAGACATCGCCTAAATTACATAAAAAATTCGAAACAAACCACTATGTCCCTATTTACTTAAATTCACAATGTTAGTAAGAAAGAATATTTATCAAAGTTATCTACAAAAGGCTTTTACCTGCTTTTCTTGTAATTTACTTTATATATATTTCAGTACATCAATAAGCAGTGCTGTAAGTCAAAGTATTCCTGGGCATAGATTTAATGTTGAATTAGTTATTCTGCATCATGGTGTTTTGCAATAGAGTATTTGTTTACTTAATATCTCAAATCACATTTCTAATTCAACTTCATATTTAACTGTATATACCTACAATATAAGTACTGATGTTAAAAGCTCGGATAACATGGAATAAATCCTGTTGTCATCGATACATACATGTTTTGTATTTTTTCCTGTTATCTCAAAATCTTAATTTGGATGCAGTAATATAAGCTATGGTACCGTCTTGTTTGTTATTTCTGGAAGAGAAGAGAAAACTAAGACAACAATATATTTCATCTTGACTTGCACCTTTTATTATCGTTAAAATAGCAATTTGTCCTTGAAAATAAAATCTCAGGTTTAACTGAACATTTATTTCTAATTTAGGAATACTCAATAATCGATAAGCAATACTTATAATCAGGATTAAAATGTAATACCAATACCAATTACAATCATTGATCTTTAACAGAAAATTCCAAAATCGGCATAACATAAGATTATATGATTATTTGTTCGTTTTCATGCATCATTCAATGCATCATACGTTTGCCTAATAGTACCAGAATTAGGACGAATTGCTATATATAACTTTCCCAGAATGTCCATTGAAACCAAGCTTTAGTAGCAAAAATAGCTGTTTCTTCAGCACTCTTTGACAACTTTCAATTGGCTATGTTGACCTAGTAAACCAAAGCGCTGTTGCCCAAGCCGACCATCCAGACAGGCCATTGTTCCAGAAGAATTCATTTTCGACACCAACGCGGGTTGAATTTCCTCCTGGCCACAACTGGCCGTTAGGGTTACAGTCGGTGCAATTATTGAACCACCAACCTGCCCCGTGAGTAGATGCGCAGTTTCCGGCAGAATTATCATTATCCTGGTCGTAAGTGCTAAATGAGGACCCATTTGAAGATTCCATGCTGTCATTCATTGCAAGCGTGATCATATCCTTGACCGGAATTATGTACACTGAAGAGTAAGTCATAGTGTAATTGCTGGCCTCGTTTTGAACAACAAAGTTTTCATAAACAATATTTCCTATATCATTATTGTCTTCCCCAGAAACTTGCAAAACTAAATTGTACTGTCTGCTGTTGGTTAGATAGTAAGCATACTGATTCCCCCACCAAAAGTCCATATTTTGGATATCCCCAAAGCCGTTGGAATACGAGGTCCAGTTCCTATTGAATGATATACCTGTGGTGTAATGACGTAACTGATAATAAGTCCTTAAGTCGTAATCCATCCAGCAACAAGTCTTGATAGGACTTGGGGAAAGCGATGGCTGTATATCGAATGTACCGAACTGGCTTTGGTAGTAGGGATAACCCTCTGTACAATCTGTATAACACATAATTTCACTGTCACAATATGTCGGAGTGTGAATTAACCGGAATGCATTGTTAAAATTCATTCAGAAACGTTTCAAAATGTAAAGTGATTGACATTATTCTTAAATTAACAAGATTTATAAAAATCATCAAATTTATTGAATTTACGGGGCTAGTGCCTTTTTCCATTTCATTATAACATTTCTTTCGATCACTTTTATCAGTCGGTCGCCTTCTTACTTTTGATGTTTAGTCCCTTACTATCACTGACATGTCCTAAAAAAGGCTTTGTAACTAAGTTTAGTTCAGCATCTTGCACTTTTCTAATTCTGAATTAGTTAAAAAGTGGTTATATATACTTGACTGCCAAATGTACAATATATAGATAATTTGATATCACAACTTAATTTCTGTCTTGGATATCGGATAGTTTAGCAAGCCCTCAATGATGCCAATTGAATTAATAAGAAATCGTTGCCTCATAATATTCACTAAAAAGAAACATATTTTCCGTCTGTATTAATGTCAAAATCAACATCATATGATAATGTTATAATTTTTAAAACATGCAAGCACATCTATTTATGTACCAAAAATATGCAAGAATTGTTTAGTATAAGTAGTGCTTCAAGATAAGAAAAACTAGACTTCTGATGTAAAAAATACTTATGGACAGAAATGAACATAAGTCATTATCATAACTACTGACATTAATCCCATGAACCTTTCAAAGTGTTACATTCTAATAAAACATTAATATATCATTCTAATCATTAACCTAAGGTAGGCCGAATTGCAGAATGCGTTTGAATCTTAAAAGGCGGCACACCAAAGGCAAGACAGGTTCAATAAAACAATAGCAAAAATCTGTCTTCAAATTAATGACGAAGAAAATCGATAAAGTGAAAAAAAGTTTCCATTTCATGAGAAAACGTTTATAAAACGTTTCTCGTTTCTAAGACATAAATAACTGAAATACAGAGTTGTAACAGTTATCATACTTCTAGAGATAAGCATTGAAATTAAATGGAAATAATCAGGAAAGACAATCATCCGTGACAGATACGATGTTTTATGTTCATGTGTGAAACTTTATTTTGTTATGTTAAAGAACTTGTCAGAAACCTAAAAAGTTTGCATACCTTCCATAAGACGTTCACATTTAGAGCCGATATATCCGTTGACACATTGACAAGTGCTGTTTACCAGGCTACCCCCATGCAAGCATGTGGTCGGTACAGTGGTCGTCTGTAAATACAATAACATACTTATGGCATATGTTCCCTTAGTTCATCTTTGAATGCTTTTCCTAAACATCGTCTAGGGGGTCAAGAAATTTCGATATCCTTACTCAGAAAGAAATAACGAAAATCATGAGCATTATCAAGGCGATGCTAAATCTTGACAAAAATTAACCTTATTCTCCAGGAGACCCAATCCTAACGCTTCGGGAAATAGTTCACACAAGCTTATCAGGATATTTAAAGGGTTTTTTTGCAAGTTTCAAACTGGTAAGAAGGTTTAGAAGGTTTCATATTTGATAACGTTCTTTGTGTTGGTAACCTCGAGTGTAAGTAACACTGAAATACTCAGTAGATTCTTTCCGTGTAATGAAAGGACGTCAGAGTAAACAAAACCTTTATTGTAAACTCAAAATCGATGGAACGAGGGCACAATTACAAAGAAAGATTAACACTGAGGTAATTAGACGTATGATAAACACATTAGGGTAAGACCAGCGTCTTTTGCTTTATTGTCAACACCTGCTATGTTGATTTTTGAAAATCTGAGTAAGTAATGTTACGTTTGCAAGTTTGGACAAGGTAAAAAAAACGATGCCACCAAGCCTACACCTATTCAACATTTTATTTTTCCATATTAGTTTGTTATTCACTGAAACAAATCTCAGACACATTATTACCTTAAATGAAATGTTTCCGATCAAAATCTGACGGACCCTAATTACATGTAGGTCCGTAGTATATCTCTACTGATTACCACTTATCTTTAAAAAATTGTTTGAATGACGCAGATTATTAAAGTTCGGCAAACATTGTATTTATATAGCGTTGAAAATTCAAATATCGTTTTACGCTATCTGTGTGACTATAATAAGTACATTGTAGTTTAGTTTCTGTCAAAGAAAACAAGCAGATTCCTTTTATTATATTCAAAAGCGCTTTTCTTTCTTTGGTATAGAAACGTCGACTCAAGAAAGTGTAGAAAAGAGGACTACCGGTACATAGATATTGCTTAATTTTCTATAATAAATAACTATATTTTCTTCCTTTAAAGAAAGGAATATTTGAGTGTGTGCTGACTGGAATTTTTGACGCCTAAAGTAAAATTATGTTACAAATTATATCAGGAATATGTTGATTACATACATACCGTCATAGTTTGGTCGTTGTCAGAATTATTCGCTCTCTGGTAATACTTTTCATGCACATTATTATAGCCATTAGAACATGTGTTGTCCAGTTCTGATGAACTCATTTGACAAATGTTTGGTTCAAGGAAGTTAAAGGCCAAACATATTTTGTCTCTCTGGCACTCCCTTGCACATGCAATGATACTCTTTACTTCGACGGATTTAGTAATAATAGTCGCATCTAACACTGTTGTAGGGCAGTCTGGTCGAGACTTGTATGTTACGTTATCTGGTAGCGCGAAAGACAGAATATCAAACACAATCAACACGGGTAAAAACATTGTGACTACTGACAAAACCCTCGCCGCTGCAGTGATATGCATGTAAATGTAGGTGAATCCTTAATCACGTTTGTATACATCCAAAGTCCAATAGCGATATAGCAGGTTCTTCCAGGGCTTGTCCTGTGTTTTATTGGTCCAACAGAAGTTGCTTTATGGCTTTTCTGCACACCAGCCAGCGGTCAAAAAACAACTTCTGATTAGGGATTCTCATAAAATCAATTTTTACATTGATTATTTTAATAACTACTACGTTTTGCACTTGATCAATTTTTAAGAGAAGTATGTGGCTCCCAGCTTCATGCTCGGGACATATTTAACCCTTGCACCAGTTAATGTCATACCAGAAGCTTATGCCGGTGATAAGATAGATCCACATTATGAAATATCATTTTGTCAATAACAAATGATCTGAATTTATTAGATGTATCATCTCCAGTATTAAATCTATATATAATACATCTAATGCTTATTGTACATGTAATTTATATTTTGTGAAACTGTTTCGTGAATGATGTATGTAAAAGGCAATATCTTGGTATTTATTAAATTTCATTAAAATCTTATACAAGGCGGCAAAATCGGAAGAAAGCAAAGATTTCGATATTTTGAAAAGAAAGATTTAGAGCGATACATAACAGTGGAACCAATCTTTATAATTTAACATCAACTCTAGTTTGTAACCATTTTAGAGAGTAAACATTTATATATTACAACATATAGCATGAGCACATACCTGCGGTCGAATATGATATGGATATAAATATAGTATGATATATAAATGAATATGAAAATGCTGTTGAAATCAATAAAAGTATCCCGTAATCAAATATACTCAATATTCCACTGAACGTTCCAACCTTCTTTTTGCGAACTCCTACCTTTCCACGTCCATTCCAGGAATCGAACCCTGGACGACTAGGTGAAAGGCGAGTGCTTTACCAAAGCGCCGCCCGACCACCCTCTTAAGAATATCAGGAGATATAGATGACGTCCTGATTTTAGTGATTAAAAGAAAACTATTTACAATGCCGTCGAATACAGAATACGAGATTATTATCGCGATACCTTCACTAGTATGTATTGTTTACTGATTTCATAGTAAATTAGTGTGTAAAGTGATCTCACCGAGTAATATTCTATTTCTATCTGCGATATCAAGCTGGACGTATTTGATGATCGTTGTTTACTTATTAGTTTCGTTGTTGTATACCTTGTTCTCATTTGAAAATATGACATTACTTACTTGGATTGAATTAGGTTTTCATGGCGGGTGTCGTCAATGAAGCAGAAAACGCTTCTCTTCCGAAACACCTGGTCTTATTTTCCTTGTGCTTTTTTTTCAGTATTTTTCATGTGAATTTTTCTTTTGTTAATATTTGAATTTTGATTATGATTGTGTTGATATGTTGGCATTTTCATGTTATATTCGACTCATTTCTCACTGGTTTTGCTGAACATGAGAGATTTCATTTTTTTAGTGCAGATTTCGTCGTAAAGATATTGACATGGAACCGTATAATACTACCATATACCGAAAGGTCTGGACTTCAACCGCTTGGCGTCAGTTGCTTCGACAAACTTAAAGAATCAAATTCCAACCATGTGCAAGGATTACGTTCTTCTTTATTGCGAATGTTTAATTTTAGATAGTAACATCAATGCGATCCCTTGCTTGTTGCATGTTATTTGAAATTCAATGCCCTGTCCCAAATCAAATGCTGTTTGCATATCTCTAAATTTATCGGAATTATGTCCAGAAACATAATGTTGTTTTGAGTGAAGACTTGGAAATGCTTAAGAAGTGAGTAATACTTTATAAGATCAGAATCGTGTTTTCATGTCATTATACCGTATTATTCCCATAACAACCAAACATAAATTATCTCTGTCATTATATTGTATTATTTCCATAACAACCAAACATAAGTAATCTCTGTCATTATATCGTGTTGTTTCCATAGCAACCAAACATAAGTAATCTCTATTATTATACCGTATCTTTCCAGAAGTAATGACATACGCGAGTGACGTCGGAGAAAGCTTTTCGACGAGAAAGTGATACATCCGTCTGGCATGGACGTAAAAACCATCAAAATAACAAGAAGACAAAAATCTGGTTTAATTCACAACGCTCAATTTTGTTTTGATAATAAGTACCGCTTAATATGCCTTTGATGTAACTTAAACCTTTTAATACGGACACTTTACTTTGTACAAGCAGGGAAAGTTACAGATTATAACAAGTACTGCCAAAAATGCACATCAATGGAGGAAGCCTGTTGATTTAATCGCACTGTCAGTGCATTTAGAAGGTTAATTTTATCGCTCGGTGCAGGTAGAATACTTAGTTCATTGCACTATCGGTGCAGGTAGTCAGTTAATTCAATCGCAGTGTTGTCGCATGCACCCTGATAATTTAATCGCACTCTTGGTGTAGATTGCTTTTTGATTCAATCGCATTGTCCATGCTGGTAGCCTGCCTTGTTAGGTGCACTGTCCGTGCAGGTAGCCTGCCTAGTTAGGTGCACTGTCCGTGCAGGTAGCCTGCCTAGTTAGTCGCACTGTCCGTGCAGGTAGCCTGCCTAGTTAGTCGCACTGTCCGTGCAGGTAGCCCGCTTAGTAATATCGGTGCAGGTAACATGTCAATTTAATCGCGCTGTTAGTGCAGGTAGAATGTTGATTTAATCGCACTCTCGGTGCAGGTCACCTGTTCATTTAATCACAGTTTACAGAAACAATTACACAGTGTGATACGTGTATCAGTGGGCAAGAAGTCTACACGATTGGAAGATACTTTGCTCTGGGTTTCCGATAATGAATAATGACGGTAACGATTATGTTTCTTACTTTAACTTGATTTACCTGTCCATTCCTATGTTGTTACAATGTACAAACCTGTACCAGACTTACTTGATCATACTTCTGAATTTACAATGTACCCCACTTTACTTGATGAAGTATGAAGTATTTAATTTCAGTAACACTTAACGGAATATGTAATTTCGCTGATTATAATTGTAGGTTGATGTCCTAATAAACATGGGGTCAGTGCTCATTCAGTCTGATAAGACCACTCTACACAAATATCTGATTAGGAGATGGTTTTATATAATCTTAGCTTATGATAAAATCCTCTAAATACTTTTCAATTGCTTCAATGCTGTTTCATTGTTGAATCTTGAATAAAATATTTTTAAAACTAAACTAATAACATTAAATATTTGTTGTCGCGATGATTATGGATTCGTTATAAAATTGTCTTGGATTCGAGACCCCAGACAGACCAGAAAGATTGTATGTCAATATTCAATATACGATGAAGTCAAATTTCTTGTGTTATGCCTGTATGGACAATTTTCGTCAGCGCCTCCGTACAAACTGAATATAAACTTCGATGGTGAGTTTGAGAAATGTTTTCATGATTTCATCAGGACAGTTTTATGTTTGAGATTCGCGATGGTTTGTTTCTAATGTTCTGTGGCAGCCGAAGTATAGTTGTATCTCTTGGTGTATTTAATCTTGTTGTATTTTGAATAACAAGAGATGTATTTACGATGTATATCGATTAATTCACTGGAAATGGAAATCAAGGGCACCAAAGACTTTCCACGATCTTTTCGTAAAACGGCACTAACAGGGACATCCAAGCTGTATAACAGGTGTTATGATTTCAATTTTTCCTGTCATTTCTTAATTTCTGGATAGTAACGTCCCTACATCTTCAATCTATGGTGTTACCACTTTGCGGTTTGATATTCTCGGGCTTGTTCCCGGGTTTATGATTTTTAAGCAAGATGTCGACAACAGACAAACTGAAAGAGTTTCAAGAGACGGAGATTGATGAAAGTTATAGAGAAACTTTGCTGTTGCCATAGTGATCTAATTGAGAAATATTCTATTTCTTTGTGAGATATGACGTAGGGCGTGTTTGATGTAAGTTTATCTCTTATAACCATTGATGCATACCTTAATCTCAACCATTACTAATATAGATTGATCAATACTTAAATGGCGGTGGTTGTAAATGAAGCAGAAGGCGGTTACTCTTTTTGTACTCTGTAGTCTCAATGTAATATTTGTTTCTTCATAGTTTGTTCTAATTTCCGTTTGGGCTAGCGTTCTGTTAACAAGTCCGTATTTCAAGTTTTGGTTGTCACATATGAAATGATATTTTCCTTTGTATTGACATCCGGTCACATTTGACTGGGTGAAGCATTGAATAACTCAATAAAACATCATTTGTCGCATTTATTAACGGTATTTAAATCACAGTGGGCTGAGAAGTGTCTTAGTTTTAGATTTGAGAAACATAAGCTTTAAATGTAACACCTCCTTGATCATTAACTAAATCTTCTCCGATCAAAAGACAAGTATTTTCGATTTCGTTTTCAAATATCCATTCAAATTCTTCGCCTGACGGGAACGTGGTATATGTTTAAGTAATAGTAATTACTAGTAGAATTTTAGATCCAATTTCTCTTAGTTTATGAAAAAAAAAATCTGAAAATGAGCATGTATTGATATGGAGTTGATATGTTATGCCTAGAATCAAACTGAGATTATAAAACAAGTTCAAGGGTGCAACCTTACACAGAAAACAACGGCCAACCATCAGAATAGTTAGCGTTATGGTTTGTATTCAAATTTATAGACCATAGTACGTACTGGCGAAATTTACAGCACAAACTGATGTCATTTACCATACAAACTGGTGTCATTCATCACACAAATGTGTGTTATTCACCACACAAACTGATGTCATTTACCACACAAACTGGTGTCATTCATTACACAAATGAGTGTTATTCACCACACAAACTGGTACCATTCATTACACAAGCCGATGTCATTTACTACAGAAACTAATGTCATTAACAACACAAGGCGAAACATAGATTTAATGGTCCTTTAATTCATTTGGTATGAACAAATAAATTCTTACAACGCAGATAGCGTATTAAGATTTAATATCAAACAATTATATTGTACTCTTTTATAAAGATATTTGCTGTAACCCATACTGTAGTAAATGATAATAAATATAATTAATTGATACAAATTATATGTACATACACATCATCCTTATCACGAGTTAAGTACACAATACAAATAACGTAGATAAATAAGTAATTCAGCCATCAACATACACATACGTATAACACAGCAGAGACAAAACGAAAACAATTCAACAGTCTGATGCCTCCTATCCCATGATTATTAGTATCATTGGTAGATAATTTCAAATGTAATCGTTGACAGTTTGACCTTAACAAAAGACCACCCTGAAGTGGTAAGGCAAAGAACAAGCAATGAAATGACATTATAGGGATATATGAACCAAATGTGCTTTGCAAAGGAATGGAAATATGCCTTTGTGGAACTTTGAATTATATCGATTTAATAAATCAAAATAAATCAGAATCAAATATTATTGCTTACACAGTTGCATTATTTGATTATATAATGGCGTAATACCAATCCCTTGTTAGAAAGTGACAAAAGAAATGGTAATTACTCTGAAGTGGGTAAAGGCCTACACGCATATTGCTTTCAAAAGTGCATGTGGTTTCGGAAAAAACTTGGAACGATGTATGACCATACCTTATATAGGAAAGGTAACCTCAAGACAATATATAGACTCCATTTGTTTAATTGCAAATGCGAAACAACGATTTTGTTCAGAGTTTACATGGAACAAATAATTCAATTAACCATGAAAAAATGAATGTTTGCAATTAGCTCAGGAACGTATATGGAGTATAGTGACATTAAAATAATTCGTAGCTGGAAGTACGCAGGGATTTTTTTTTATATTATTTTGACATGTAGTAAACACAGAAGTATATATCCAGTAACGTGTGATAATTTGATAGTAAATATTAATGAGTTAATGTTTACATAAACAATATGCCAGTAACAGAATGAACATGAACAATATTAATAGTTGGCATAGCACAACGAATGGTTTGTTAAGGATACAACGAAATGATTCATAGTTTGCAGTGATTTACAGAAATGAAACAATATGTAAGTTGACAAAAACTTGAGACAAAACATTAAATTATTTAAGTCGAAGCAATGTCATTTGGCTTGATGTCATAAAAATCGTACAAGACGACAAAATGAAAATTCTAATACATTTTATACAATGTTATCAACAGAATAATTAGCCAAAACAATGGTACTCGAGGACAATGACATTTCTAGGAAGAGATTCTTTATACCTACAAACGACAATAATAAGCACTTTAACATGGGTTATGTTACAATGAAATTACAAACATCAATTAATTAAATACAGTACATATAAGAAATATAACTCACACGGAATACAGGATTAATCATGAATATTCATTTTCATTAAAGTTTTATATTTCTTGTTTTGAGTATTAAAACAGTAAATATGCTTTCACATTTGAATTGTACTGAATATGACAATATTCAAACCTTTTTTCGATGATCGTTAACCTACTTGCGTCATAAAAAGACTCTTGCACTTACGAGTGTCCGTACAATTGAATACAGTTCTTTTCAGCGCTTTTAAAAATATTGAACCACAAGACTTTCCTCTGTGTCCCTGAAAACGAGTTATTTTATATTGCACTTATAGGAGATTGATCACCGGTTTAGAGTCATCAGTAAACAGACAGTGTTCCAAGGTCGCATTCACGCCTCATGCCTAGGTTTCTTCATTCAGCACATCCGGCCTGTTTGGCGGAACATTTTGTCCTGTATCCGACTTCTACTCAAGCACTAGTTCGAGTTATATTTGGTTTTAAACAAGTGATTTCAGTGTATGGTACAAACACGTGATCCTTGAATCATGAAAATACACAAATATAATTTTTCGTTTTTTGAGGTAGGACGCAATGTAAACGCAGTATGTCAAATCAACAGTGCGATAGACTTTAATATCAGTGGTATATCTTCACAATGAATGTCATATTCTTCAAAGCCAACTATGACTTTATCAATAACGACAAAAGGTCGTGTCAAATGTAACAGTAAATAATATCATTTGCTGAGAACAAAATTATATAATCGTGTCATAAGCGTTGAATAATTCTTATACTTTATTGTACGAGAGCAATGAAAACATATCATTTTACTCTAAATGAAATGTGTACATTAAGAATAGATCTACAAGTGGAAAGACCATATTGGTTTAAACGGAGCGCGGATCTACTTGGTAACAAGTACTTCTTTAGCAAAATCAACACAGAAAAAATGTTTTATCATTTTTATGAATATTCATTCTTACTTCACTGCCTTATATCAATCATCGACAAATGCTCATCTGTTAAGCTTCAGTCTATAGCTTAACCTCCGTGTCACTTTAGGATGGTTCTGTATCTGTTGGTATCGTGAGGAGTATATCGCCCGAACTGTGCACTGGGGACAACATGCGACACACAAAAATGGTCAAACAAAATACACACAATTGAGCATTACGACACGTATGACATGTTCATGTATATAACAATAAAATGAATGGTAGTTCAAACATATTTCATTCATTCATAATATTACGTCAAATATTAACACTATCAACAATATTATGATAGAAGAGCATTTTAATTGATATTAATATGGTGATGTACATCTAATAGTTACCTAAACTAATACATTTGTGGTGCATTGTTAACATATAATTCCTCTATAAAACGATCATCTCTGTAGCAAACACATTTCTGGGAAGTTTATGAGATTCTACAGTTCCTAATTCTGAATTTGTATAGACAATCTTCGGGATTGAAAAGTGGTAGACATTGCTGATTACATTTCAGTCCCTGTGGTTGTCGTAATCTGCTTGCCATGTTTTAAATCATAGTGGCACAGTCCAGAATATACACATGCAAATGATGACAATCAGCTTTCTTGCAACTGATCTGACAAAAACACTTTACCAATGAAAAGCTTAATGACACTTTTAACACTTAAGATATATATACAAATACACATACATTCAATTAGAAGTGCTATCATGCTTATCATACTCCCTTAAGTGATATTTTTAACTTTCCAATATTTATTATTATTGTTACATACTACTGCAACCGATTATTTTTATGGTATTTTTTGCTGTTTTTTGTGTTTTTTACTGCAATATTGGTTCATAAGCTGTAAGATGATTTACAGATATATGAATGAAAGTGATGCTCAACATATTCATTTCCTTTATTATTTCATGCTTGAAAAATGCCACCTAATTAATTCAAAACCAGCATGGTAACATACTGTAGCATAAATTCTTATACAAACATAATGGCATTGTGTTACTTTGACGGCGAAACAGAGCAATCTCTAATCTTAAAGATTGGCGTGGTGAAGAAAAATGAGACTTTTTATAGCTGTGCCAAGACATGTTTTACATAAATATTTTGGACATTCTGCATACAACACATAATATTTAATATTCTATAATAAATAACTGATCATTCGGTATACAAATATTTACGCTACGCATTCAGCAATCCCACAACTTAAGCAGTTACTACTTAAATAGCGGATAATTAAGAAGATTTTTCACCTGACAAACGTGACCATTTGTGGTTCTCCGGCACCGACAGACGGTAGGATGGGGACATTTCCGGCCCTCGGGACATCTGGGCCAACATGAAGCTGGAACAAACATATTTCACCTTATCATAAAATATAATTTAGCAATTGCAAATAATTTTTGGTTTTTACAAGATGTATCAATATGGAATAAAATATGGTACAAAAGACACAAACAAACAGCACATTTTAATACATATTTAGAGTTAGATACAGTAGAGTAAACAATGCATTAAACTGCAACATACAGCTGTTTCGTTTGTCTTGGACTCATCAGTGGTGCTATGGACCTAACGTTTGACACGTCGGAGTTGATTGAGGTAAATCCAATGTGATCGCAAGAACAAAATGTTTATTATAGGACATTATAAGTATAATTACTTACACTGAATTTCGTCCAATGTATCAATTAGCTTCTTTTGTAGGATTTATATAGGAAGTGATATAATTAGTGTTTACTGTTGAATAATCCTGCCAATATCTGTCTCAAATATATAGCTACCTAACAATACCAAATATTGTCACAAACACGATAATGTATCAATGTAGCACTAAACACTTTGACACAATAATGAAAAACATCGTTGATTTTATGTTTGACAGTTTAAGTATATGATCTAACTTAGCTGAACTGTTATCCTTATCTTGTATTTTCCTACAAACCCTAATAGTGCTTATGCTGCTGATAACAATAAACTTACCATATTGGCAATTAGTTCCATAATATCCTCTTCTACACGTACATTTGTCATGTGTCCGACAATACCCTCGTCCATTACAATTCCGTGTGCACTGAACTGTATTAGCAAACACGATATTTAACTTAATCGACATAAATATCATTATATATTTTCAAGGATGCCTGGTAAGTATATATAACGCTTTTAACCTATTCTATATTCTTAAATATTACAACTTTTCAACAAAATTTCGATATGACGTTTGTGTACATCGATATGATAATTAATTATGCAATTGTAAACTTGTTTTATGATAGCATCGATAACAAAGTTGTGAAAAGAAACATGATAATTCCTGACTAATTTCTGAGTAACAAAATATATCAATACATTTTTTAGATCACCGCTTTACACACCTTATTTGGTGAATATAAAAATCCAGAGTTTATTTCAGTGATTGGAATGTTTAGATTCACTAGTTTGTGAATATCGATATTGTGTTAAATGATACCTATTGCTAGTTTTGATATAGTTACACAGAATATGTAATCTTAGATGTAAAATAAAATGGTTTTATGTAATATTGACGACTTTGATTAATTCAAACATAATTACTATTGTTACATGTATGGTGAGAAATATGTACATGAATGAAATGAATGGCAAATGAGCTATCCAGGCATTATGATAACGACGTTAACTTGCTGAAAAAATTTAGGTGATGGTGTTTAAAGCAGCATGTAAAAGCTGTAGTGTTATAAAAGTGGGTGATAGGACGGCTGTCATGAACTGAGTTTTGTTGAATCATACTATCATTTAACGGAGCAAGCCCATATATGCCTGACGGAAACAACAAGCTGAAATGAAGTTAAGCAAATAAAGTGTGACCAAAGTTTTAATACATCTACTGTGATTATACTTAAATTAGTAATTGGACCTTTAACTTCATTAAAGCTGAAAATTTAAATAAAGCATTCAAAAGAAAGGCGTGGGTGCAACTTCATTGCTGCTTTTTCCTTACTAACTCTTACTAACTTTACTGTATGTCCATGTTTAGCGACAGTATTTGATTAAGTGTAATTCGTATTTGTATTTTTAAATCCTAATTTTTAATAGATCAGTGAAATTATGGCCTTTGGTATATGGTTACCGTCTTCAAACTAACGAATTTATGGTTCATAAAATGGAAAAGCTGTAAAACGTTTCAATAATTGTAATAACAATGAACAGCATATCAATATCAAAATTTTAAAGACACTTATATTTAAGTACCTCTGTGACAGAAACGTCCTGTATAACCATGAATGCACGTGCAGTGATTGACGCCCACACAACGGCCCCCGTGCAAGCATACTCTCCGACAGTGCGCTGTGAGAAAAGCTGGTATTGTTAGTGAAACTTAAGATGAACGTTAATATAACCGTGCGATTATTACAGTGTCAGGTAATGAAATAAACATGTTAATCAATATGTATGACAAATATCAATTTAATTCTTATCGACACTTATTTAAGTAATCACACGTAAGGTAGCTTATTAAGATACTAAGTATCTCTGAGCAGGAAAAGCAGTGCTTTTGTGTGGCGAAAGATCATTTATTGCTCTTGCCTTGCATGAAGCATTTCCTTTTGTCAAGTTTCAACATAATATTGAATTACATAAACACATATAGCTTTTCAGTTTTGGCATTAAACCTCGGCGCACCTTTTTGCGTAACTAGCAAAAGAGCAAAACGTGCGAAATGATGATCTACTGCGCAATACAGATATATATGTATATATGATGTCAAACGACAATTATGCTCAATACTTTAGTTGATACTTTAAGTTATTTCGTTTATCTTTAAATTCACGACATTATTGCTGATATTACTGAAATCGTGGCAGACGTAAGCATGCATTACGCAAATGAAAGGAACGTGATTATTGCAGTAGTTATGTGATCACATATAACGGACAAAATACAAACTGGCCGTGATTGTAAAAGTTACACCAGACTAGCCTATACAACATCACTAATTGCAAAAGAAAAACAGACATAAAGTAAAACGAATTTTACGTTTACTGTATCAAAAACGGTAGATAAAAAATATCGTAAAAAAACATTCTCAAACAAAAATGGAAACATGTCACAACACTCAATACCACAAGCATAGGAATTCATTCTTACCAAATTGACATCTCCGACCATGATAGCCGTGCGGACATTTACAGCGGTTATATCCGGAGCAGACACCACCATTTTGACACTGGAATCGGCATACAGCTGTTGATAATGAGTTAATGATATCTGTTCAGGTAAGTTTTGCCACGATTTCGGGGTTTTTTTTTTATTTTTTCAGACATGCTATGAAAAATTCTGTCATTGAATCAATTTCGAATATTCGTCAGATAAAAACCATACTGATTGTCTAATGCTCATGCATAGTACTTAGGTTAGAACTGTCTGGAATGTTCGTTTCCTTTCTGTTATTAATTGCCTCAGAAAGTGTTTACATTTCACTTTCCAAGAGACTGCATATAATCAATGGCTTAGAAATAAAAATATGTCATTCATTGTTTTGTTATTCCACATTCTGTGTGACGAAATCAAACGCAAAATTAATAAATGTTTCTTCAATTGAAAAAAATAGTTGGATTCACAAAGATTTACATAGAGGGTGCCGTCGATGAAGCAGAAGTCGCTTTATCTTCCGGAACACCTGGTCTTATTCTCCTTGTACATTTTCATGTGTCGCTGTGTAATTTTTTCTTATGTTCATACTTTGCCCTTGTTTTATTGAATTTGAGTTTAGATGATAATCTTATTCACAAGTTCGGATTTTCTTATTGCAGAAAGGACATTGTAATAGTAAGATATTTGAAAGACCATGGGTTACTGAAGGACAAGCAACCTCTGATTCACCGACGATAATGTGTAATTTAAATCGAGCTGAATTTATTTCTAGTTCTCAAACGAAACCAGGATAAATAGAAATTAAAGATATACTGACATAATAAGAAACAATGTACGTATTCACTTCATTTTGCACAAGGAAACATTAAAATATATGTAAATGTTATCTTACCATTCTCACATCGAGGTCCCCGATGTCGGGCTCTACATCTACACACCCCAGGCGCCACACATTTCCCACCATTTTGACACTTTGGCATACATTTCGGTTTTTTACAAACTTTACCCTTGTAGTTGGGGGTGCACTGACATTTGTTACCAGGAAGACATGCACCGCCATTTTGACATGTTGGATTACATACAGCTGTAAAGAAACGAACCATAAATCTTCAACAAACTCGAGGAAATGTCTAGAGAAAATGAAAATTCGTTTATTTGATTAACCGTGCTCACCAGACAGACGCTTTGCAATACTAATATGACAAAGGAATCATGATTGCTCTTGAGATATTCCTGAAACTGACCGCAAAAGAAAGTGTAATACCGTGTATCAAATGTAGTTAGCATCTTTACGTGTAAAAATATATTATAAATACGAATAAAGAAATACTACTTACGTATTTCACATCGATATCCTCTATACCCGTCAGGACATCTGCATTTATTGTGTCTGATACACTGGCCATTGTTTCTACAAGGCGGATTGCAGTACGCTGAAAATACAATCAGAATATATGTATATTAGGAAAAGTGGCTACGGAATATATGTGTTGGCTGAATTCATAAATTATAGCAAGCATTGAATTTGCTGTAGGTATACAAAATGTTATATGTGTTATTTCAGATACTAGACACTGTATGAAAAGAATTGCAATTTACATTTTTCTTGTTATTTAACATTGTATGTTAAAGATGACAACTGAAGAAAACCTTCCAAAGTATTATTAGATCTGATACGGATAAAGTGGTAGTTGCATTAAACAAAACGTGATTTATAATAAGCAAACCATGCAGTTAAATCCAGGCTACTTTTGCATAACCTATATATATATATATATAATTTGATATCACAAGCGCACCGAAACAAATATATCAATAACAAATATCCTTTTACGTATATAATTATTAGTCAAGCGTGTTGTCAGTTTGACAAAAAGAACTTAGATTGTGGTGTCAACGGTTCTAGACGAAAAATCAAATTGAATAAAACCTTGATCGCAATGAAAAATCGATAATGATATCAAAATGTATTCTCATTTCATTTTTTTTTTCTTCACACAATTTATAGGCTATAGCAATATTTTTTGTCTATAAATCAACAACATCAAAATTTACATTCGATAGATTTGAAACAGGAAAATTAATTGAAAGGTAAAACTGATTCTCTTAAGATTCCTGTATATAATTCAGTAATGTAGAAAACAACAAACAGAATACCAGAAAACAATGTGAAAAAAAATCTTCTTCAAATTCAAAATCGATTTAATTATAAAAGAACTAAGAAAATGGTTTTTAAAAATTTAAAAAGTAAGCAATGCCGCTTCTGCTTCAACCAAAAAACGTGTTCAAAGTGGCAAAATCTATCTAAACGTTCTACTTTCCTTTTATTATTTTTGCTTGGTGTTGCTGTCATTTAATTCTTTTTACGCAATTGTAAGTTATCCACTACTTGTACCTGGTTTTAATGTAATATTATTCTTAATTTGTATCTGGTGTTAATGTAACTTCATAATAATGAAAATTATCGTTGTAGGACGTTAAACAATAAAAACCACACTGAGTGAATGCCATTAGATTCTACCTATGATACTCTATGTTATCTATTAGTTGTACATAGTGATGATGTTATTTTATTCCTTCCACATTTTTCAATTTATCGGCTTTTTGTACCTGATGTTAATATTATTTTGTTTCCCTGCATTTCAGTAATTTATCTTCATTTTGTACCTGGCGTTAATGTTATTTTATTCTTCCCACTTTTTTGTAATTCATCGAATTTTTGTGCCTGATGTTAATGTCATTTTTTCTACTGCACTGCAGTAGTTTATCTGTTTATGGTAAATAGTGTTAATGACATTTTGTTTCCCTGAACTTCAGTAATTTATCTACTTCTTTTACCTGGTGTTAATGTTATTTCGTTTTCCTGCACCTCAGTAATTTATCTACTTTTTGTACCTGCTGTTAATGTCATTTTGTTTCCCCGCAGTTCAGTGATTTATCTATTACTTGTACCTGTTTCGCACCTTGGTCCAGTATAGCCCTGTCTACATAGACATTTATTAACACTTTGGCAAAAACCCATATTCTGGCAATGCGGCTTGCAAACAGCTGTAACAAAGTGTAATAATATACATGATGAAATTCGATGTACATATTGTCAACAGTTGATAAAAAGAAAACATATTGATCAGCTGCATCAATATTCTTGTTTTGAACTAAATAGATAATTAATGTTTGACGTGCTCGTTATTCAAGGTTATATAGGGAAAATTATATATGAGGCAAATATAAATTACAGAGTAACATTCACAATAATACAAATTTGAGGTGATGTACATGACAGGACATATATTTATATAAAAAAAACGGAAACGTCTCACCAAAAACTTAAATCAAGCCCTGGTTGTCAATGCAAACACGTAATTGAATATTATCAATAGAATTGATAATAATTAATTCAATCAAAATATTGAAAACAAATCTATAAATATAAATAATATTTATATAAATTTAAAATATATATAATATGTCAGACCCGAATCGTTATAAACATAGCAAAATTATAACAACAAAAATTAAGGAGAACAACGAAAGAATATGATCTTCACTTAAAACTCATATAAATATTGTTGTTTGAAAGAATGTATGCCTTGTATAGCCTTTCCTGTTTCTGTTAGTAGAGTAGAAATGCATTAGATATGGATGGCAATACATCATCTTATGTTATGTATGTGAACGCAATGAGGTGTTTTAATAGCAATTCAAAAGTCAAAACATGAATGGTATTTAATTGCATTCAGATACATTAGGATATATACAAGTTGATGCATAGAGTGATTGCATTGTTAAGTAAATACGTGTATTATCTACTGTGTAGGAGCACGACTTGCCAAAAGTGTATGATAATTTCAAGCATTACATACGTCGGAAGAATACTTCTATTATGTATTATGTATTATAGTACATTATGTGATACGTGCAAGACTTAAGTATGTGTTAATGTCATATGCCTTGTGTTATGTTTTATTGCAATAATATAATATCAATAAGTATGCGATGTACATAGTTGAGGTATATGTGATTTATGATATGTATGTAACAGTCTTTGGGCTCTTGATTGATGTTGTTGAGGTATAGATTATGAAGTTCATTAATGTAACATTTTTGTGTGCTTGACTAATGTGTATCTATGAAACAGTTTTGCGTACTTCACTTATGCTGGTAAGTAATGTATAATTAAGTTTTTTTTTTTCTTTGCTTGACTTGTGTAATTGATATTAAGGGTATTGATATAAAGAGTTTATGTGTATCAATTTCGGGTGTTCAACTTACTCTTTTGAGGTATTTTTAAAATTTATCAAACTTATCTAATATTTTGTGTTTTTGACCTTTGTCACTGCGTTATACATACTTAAGAGTATTTTTGAAAAAGTGTTGCGTGGTAAATTTCAGCCTGTGAAATAAATGTAATAGTTATATATATATTGTGCTTGTCTTCTGCTAATGATATGTATAATTTGTATTGATTTTCGAGTAATTGACTTACGTCGATGACATATAAATCCGGTGTAACCTTGACGACAGGCACAGACGCCCGGACTGACGCAGATGCGATTTCGTGGGCAATACTGGTTACAAGTCGAAACTGGTAGAAGAAGCGAAATATGTATTCACATCACGATTTCCGAATATTTAAGCCCTTGTACACGAACAGTAGCTTGATATTACAAAATTGTCAAGATTCAGAAAGAATGAAAATAAATATATAACACATGAGTTACCGAGGACATCAAGCAGTTAAGCATTCAGAAGAATCTACAATGAGGTTCTTATTATGTCTTTTTGCCGTATGCTGTATATTTCTATCGACATTTCCAATAAACCTTATTATTGACAACAGATGATATGAAATTGACATAGAATAAATCAATATTGATATGGCCGAATATATTATAAATAAACTATAGAAAAGTCAATGGATTACAAACATAGTTATTGTTAGCAAAGCCAAATATGATTATAGATAAGACATCATACTGAATTATTACTAAAAAAAAAAATTTAGTGAAGAAACAGAAATAACATCAACAATACCTGTACATGTTGTACCGTTACCCTGGTAACCGTACGGGCACGCCCCACACTTGTAATATGGATAGTGTCTGGTGTTTCGACATGTTACTAGAGGCGAGCAAATGTTTCTCTCGCACATGCTGGCTCCTGAGAAAACAACAATGATATATCAATTGTAACGAACGATCGTAAAATTGGAGTTTGAGCTCATGTAGATTTGTCATACTGTTGGTACACATGGCAAGCCCATTAAGGTACAAAGATAGCAAGACAAACGACAAACAATAAAACGAATTTGAGGCAAGCGAAATTTGAAGTGTTTTATCGAAACAGATTTCTATCGGATTGAATATCAGATTTTTTCCACTACCCCAAAATGCTGTGAAGAACCGGTATGAATAACATTTGTAAACTCTACTCAAGTTTTGAACTTGTTCACTAGAACAATCCATATATTCTCTTAAAAAAACAATACTTTATTGATTAACGAAGGACGTACCCTGAGCTTTACACTGCTGGCCATCACCAAGGTAGTTTGGTGGACACTGTCCACAGGCAAAGGAATTCTGGGTAAAGGCCGGGTCGGACATTGTAACATCTGTACATTGTACTCCAGGAAAGCACGGATTGGAGGCACAATTTCTATTACCTGGAAATGAATATAAGAAAGTAACATATCTTGGTGATATATGCGTAAAACACAACAATTCGATAGGGTTTGTAACTTGTTTAGAATCAAACTATGATAGATAATGCAATGTAGTGGCACACACGCCTAATTTATATCAAAACATCATTCATTGAATGCTTAATTTTGATTAATTTAAGATATACCATTACCTGTGTAATATTAAAGCATATCGGCGGAAAGAAATGCGAACATAGAATTCAAATTTACATCATATAAAGGTAAAGTAAACAACACTGTAAAGAAAACAAATTTCCCTTTGAAGAATTGATTCCAGAGGGGACTTGATCCCCATTTTGGAGAGAGTTAGGTATGAATATTGAGCGAAGACTTAATAAGTGTATGAGCAGTCTGATACTCTGACACAAAATATCCTTGTACATCATATTTGATAGACCTAATCAAAGAATTAGAATTAGAATAAGAAAAATGCTAAGAAATTATTTGTTTTTCTGTGATTATGGTCATAGCTCATATCTAAAGACACCATGCATTTGGTATTTTCCACATCCTTCTAAAAAGTTCCTTTGGAGGATCTTGGTTATTCAATATGAAATACATATAAGGTAAGTTAAAACTTGTTCTGTATCAGAAGTGTCTTGTTTTATTATTTATAAGCTTCAAGTGTATGAAGTTCATCCAAATCCATTAATCCATTCTCAAGTTATTGTCCGGAAACTTAATTGTGACAAGATTCTATTTTAGTAACAGTGACCTTTGTAGTTGATCGTTTGACCCCAAACAAAATCCCACACTATATTGCCTTATAAACTACCATTGTATAAAGTTTGATTGAAATCCATCAATCTGTTCTCAAGTTATCGTCTGGAAACCAACATCCGGACAGACAGACGGACGGACGGAAAGACGGAGACAAACAGTATAGTCCCCTCCGGTTTCATCGGCAGGGGATTAATAACTACAAACGAATACGAAAAGAATCATATGAATTGCAACGTCTTTAACAAATGTAATGAAAACGCTTACACGTGATTCCATTTCCTGTCATGCCCATTGGACATTGTCCACACCGAAAACCATCTCCGACGTCAGAACAGGTTACTCCCTGGTAACACGGATTACTCCTACAGGCGCTAACCCGCGATTCACAACGAGAACCTAGAACAACCCAAAAGACCCATATTAGGATATATAAACATATGAACAAAAGAAAGATTGACAAGGAGAGTATGATCAGGTGTTCCAGAGTAGAAAGCATCATCTGCTTCATCGACGACACCTAACATGCAAACATTGGTCAATCCAAGTCAGTAATGGATCTAAGAGACAAAATAATGAGCATCAATCACATCTAGCTTTAACCTACGAATTATAGTCAACATACCAGTGTAGCTAGATGGGCAGTTACATTCATAACTATTGGCTGTTCTGTTGTAACGGACAGTCCGACTGACACATTCTCCGTTGTTTTTACATCCGCACTGGTACAGCACCACCTAGAGACAAGATATTGTTAAATAAAACATGCAAAATTGTAATTCGTTGAAACGATGTAATGAAATGACAAAAGAAAATGTACGTCGGGCTCTAAACCATTGCAAGGATAATACACGGATATATTTCACAAGGTGAAACGGCTTTTGCTTCATGAAAGACATTCGTAATGTAAGTATTGTTGAACGCAAGCAACTAATATCGCGTAATTACTAATGATATATATTGTAACCGTCAAAATAACATGTAAACTTACAGCAAATTATTAATAATGCGTATTTTAAACGAGAACATTTACGCTGCAGTTCATTTTTTTGTTCGGACGTACTTTTGGAACTAAGGTGGTGAAAATTAAAGTTAAATTTGAAAATTGATATTGGCAAAGGACAGACTTAACACAAGGCAAGAATGAAATAAATCCTTGGCTAAATGTTTCGCTTTCTTTATCTTAGGCAGTCATCAATATCCTGCAGATAACACATGTTCATACACGGTATGTAGAAGCGGTCAATAATGAGCTGAATATCTTATCATAAAGATTATTCCATTATTGATCTTTATTCTCAACAGCACAATACACGTCGTTAAGCCTTTCATCATTATCTAACACTTACTAGTAGAACTACAGTTTTCTTCCCGCCACATTTGTCCATTATCGACACCCGGAATACCTCGGAACTTCCGTTTCTTCTCAAAGCTCTTACGCTTGATTTCCATTTGAATAGTCCCCGTCGACTTATGTAAGCATCTGATCGATCTACTTTGAATCTCAAAGGAGATCCTTCTGGATCAGAGGAGTTTATTTTTGTATAAATGGTGTCTCCTTGAATAATTGAGAAAGTGGTCTGTTTTGTCGTGACAATCGGTAGACGATTATCTGAAAGATAAAATTAAGTTTTAAAATTATATCGTCACCACTTCTGATACAAAAATTCGTTTTAAAAAGGCTGGTAACACCCTTTTTTTTGATGATTTATTAATTTCTTAATTGAAAACAAAAAGTTGAAAATAAACGGATAAATATATCCTGAAGTAATAAAATATTTATTTTAATGCACAAATCAAGTATGGTAGGTACATTAGTGAATGCTGGAAAATAAATAAAAGCAATTCTTCTTTAATTTTGGGTAGTTTATTTCACATTGACCTGGAGGGAAACACTTGCCTTCCCTTGGTGACCACTTTTTCAGACTCCTTACAGGTAGACACCTCTGACAGTGATTATTGGGATTAGTGTATCCTCCATTGTAGCAGGTCTGATCGATAAAACACGTGTTATCCTGTAACGAAAGTTTCAAACGGGTACATATAAAAGTGTTTTTGGCGAAAAGTCCTGTAACACACACTGTTTCTACTTACAAACTCATTAAAAACGGACATGATTGCATGTTAACATCCGAGCGGTACCAATATGTTTTATGGAATCAATTCTTCATTTGCAAAACGTTCATTATTTAGACAGTTTTTTGCTGTTTCAGTTTGCGACGTTCTTCTGACAAACACATAACTGTTGTCACATTGAGATCAATCGTGTTATCATAATGATCACATGGTCAAAGGCACAATTTTTTTCACTTTTTTACATATAAAGAGCAACATCAGCGTTTACTCTGTCGGTCAAGATTTTTTGCACTCTAAAATGCATATTCAACTATCATGTTTCCCAATGTAAGCAATGAAACGTTATCAATGTTATCATTTTGTGTCAATTTCTAACTCATTTGAAGAGTTGTGTTTTGTCCATGATGATAATCTAATATCGAAAATTATTACCTTAGTCTCCCCGAGTTTTCAATAATTTAGACCTTCAGCCTCTTTGATGAGTCTATGTCTTTAAACATTATTAACTTACAATCCTACCTTCTCAAATTTAAAACTACTTTTTACTTTTTTTTTTGGTGGGGGGTTACAATATCGTCTTTGTTCGTGATCTTCATTTTCTGTCCTGTACCAATATATTAATCGTTTTGTCTTAAATAACTTCTGAACAATTTCTCTATGTAAAATGAAAAAAAAAAAAAAAAAAAACATGGCACTACTAATGTCTAGATAATACTTATGTTGACCTACCCTGAAACTGCATCCTGTATCTATTGAACAGGTCTGACAGATGAGGTCAATGACAGACACCATACGAGACAATGTGTTGCCTTCCGAGTCGAACACCTGTAATAAAAGTAATATCTTTTCACTTATTGAAACTGGTGTATCTATAAATACAAAAACACAATTAATGCTTTTATTTCAATACCAATATATAGAGATTTCAGCTTATATTCACTTTATCTGTCAATATATTGAACTTCACAAAATCCACAATACAAAAGAAAATATTAATCCGAGTTATGTTATCTTTATACATTACCCTACAGACTGTTAAGTTAAATGTTTCTATTGATGGAATTGCCATCCTGTCCGTGGTGATATAATGACATATTAAATGTTGTGGCTGACGAGATTTCCTCAATTAATCCAAATCCATCCATTAAGTACACATCTAATAAAAAACATAACTAAGTGGACTGCCAAATTGCTTGGGGACAGTTAGTTGTCCATTAGACAATTTGATATTATAATTTGTTGACTATACCTAGTATGTCAATCGTTACCAGGGATGCATTTACTTCTGGTGTTAATTTACTATATAAACAATTTACGCTTAATTTGGAGGTTTTGTCTCGCTACTTTATACAATGAATGATGTCGGTGTGCTCTCTTATAACTTCTTAGATTCATGAAACGCAATTTATATGCGCTGATATATTGTTTTAAGCACTGTACGTAAGAATATATAGGTTGATCATACACATGGATTGTTTGAAGTATTTGTAAGGTAACAAAACGTAGACTGTTGCTACACATACGCTGTTATTTTGTTTTTAAGCATTGTGGGTAACAATACATAGGATGTTACTAAATATACGCTGACATATAGTTGTATACAATGTGGTTAAACACACTAGGTAGTGTCCACTAGTATTGTTCCCGTGAAATAAAACTGACAGAATGGCAAACCAGTGAAATACTTCCATAGAAGTGTCTATGTTTTAACAGATGTTTGGGTTTTTAGGATATACTTGAGCATACGACCTACATATTTTCTGTATGTACGTTCTTGAGATTGACTGCAGACTTATACCTACATAATTCCTAAGCATAATAGTATATGTTAATACTTTTACAGGTTATGGATTAATGAAAAGTGAGTTCTCTTTAAGTATTTAGTCTAATTTGCTCCTTATTTTTTCATACTTGTTATCGAAATTTTCATCTGTTTTTCACATATGGCTTGTAGAAAGAATTTTGCATAAGAAACAATAATTCTATTAATTGGATAACTGTCTAAGTGTTGCCTATTGAAGATTTAAATTCAGCGTAAAGATATAAGATCAATTGTAGTATGTTATGCGTGTCTGTTAATCATAACATATACAAGTAAACGAGCATCATACTTTATTTTCTCTATACATTTCAAGGCCTATTCCGTTTTATCTTTATGAAATGTTGAAGGAAAATCTTCAATAAAGCCGCGTTATTACGTAGTCATCTTGACACCATACATACCAATCAATAAAACCCTTATATTAATAAAAAAAATCGAAGGTCGAATTCGGAATCTGGAGACATGTAACTTCCTGTTGAGTTTAAAGATAAAATGGTGACATTTCAATAAAGTCTATTCTGTTATAGAATGCAATGATATAATTTTTTCTTTTTGTGTAAGGCGCAACCTTAACGAGTTGTTACATGTGTTGCAGCCACGTGAGTTCCTCCCTTACGTATACATAAAGAATTTCAGACCTACAGAAGGACCAATTCAACAAGAACTGATTTTCAATTACAACCAAACCATCAGATATAACAGGGTGAAGGGAGTAGTCAACACAGATACCGCTTTAGCATTGTATAGTACATCTTCCTTACATTTACATATGTATTTCTATAATGTCACTTTCGTAGACTGATTACGCACGTGCATGCAAACAAATATTTCAATAGTTAACGTTCTATAAATCTATATCCAAGAAGCAAATAACATTATCAAAATTAGTATATATTGTTATCTTTCTTAAGTTATATGAGTTCTGTGATCATTTGTAAATATCATCAAGATTATAACACCCAATTTAGGACCGGTCACCGATCTGGTTTACCCGGAAGAATGTGAAGACATTATTTTTCTCGAGAATTTGTACTTGTCACAATTTTCGAAGATGGTTTTAAATCGCAATTAAATGAGAAAAAAAACTCCGTATGAAAAATAGAAAACAGTGGTGCTCATTCCCAGAATTGCTTATTCTCATGGAAGTTTTTCAGTAATCACAGTATAATACATTATTTCATTCATATTTAGCGTTAGTTTTATTATGATTATGTTGACCTGTTGGTACATTCTTGTTAGGGATATTTCTGAAAAAAAATGTACATGGAGAATACGACCAGGTGTTCCGGAAGCCTAAGCGTCTTTAACTTCATTTACGACACTCGTCATGAAACGTTGCAAGGTATACAACAACGGAGCATGCAAACTAACGAGCATCAAACACGTCCAACTTTATGATCACACTAAGAAACAGAATAGTTATGAATACAGTACAACTTGAACTATAATCATGAACCTGCATCTCTCAAAACTCTGTGTTTTTGGTTTGTCTTTCATTTGCTGACGTCTTACACAAGGTACAATAACAAAAGACATGAAATCATTGATAACGTTGAGAGAAATAAAGCGCAACACCAAGCTAAACGGAAATCTCTAACATAGCACAATTGATTAACGAAGTCCAATTTAGAGTAAAACTACGGGTGAAATGTATGTCGTCAACTGACGGACAAACTCGTAATACAGGGTTTCAAAAGATAAAGGTTGATGTAAATGATAGGGAAATATTTTTTTACGGTAATCAGTTGTTTATTCTATTTCTTTGTGCGATATGGAAGTTGGACGTGTTTCATGCCCGATAGTTTGCCTGTTGGTTTCATTGTTGTATACCTTGTTCTCATTTGCAAAACGTGACATTACCTACAGGGATTGACCAAATTTTACATCGCAGGTGAAGTTGATGAAGCAGATGTCGTGTACTCTTCCGGAACACCTGGTACCTGGCAGGAGTCTTCTTTATTTCTCAATTCGATAACGATGGCGACCATATATCTTACCACACTTTACCATTTCTCTTAACCAAAATTAGAAGTTTTTTTTCAAAAATGCTTATTCTTCCGGAACACTTTTTTTATTCCTCATGTCCTTTTTTCAGAGTTGTCCGTATAAATCTTTCTTTGGTTAATATTCTGCCCTAGTTTTATTGAATTTGGGTTTCGATTATGATTGTGTTGACATGTCGGTATTTTCTTGTTGTTTTTGTTGATGACTATATAAAAAAAAATGTATATTCCAGGCTCTCTTTAGCTTACGCACTTAGAGAAAAAATTGAGCTCAACGTTGTGATAAATGGAATACATTGCGTACAGAGAACATAGGACAATGATTCTTGTATCATTATTTAAGAAAAATCCCTGATCATGGATGAGATATTTCAGTCTGTGTTAAAGTATCATTAAAATTTCCTCCCTGTGATTCGTGACATTTTTTTCTGTACTCAAATCATTAGGAAGAATGAAAATATTTTTTGTTAAGTAAACGTTATCCACTTGGGTTAAGAAAATATTCCTACAGTACAAGTAAAAACATTTCCTTTCAGTTTACCAAATCATTTGATAAATAGCAGAAAATTCCTTTTGTAATGAAAGAAAATATAAAGTAGTTAATGAAAAAACAACCATACTGAATGATAACGTATTGGCACATTTGAAGTCTTTGTTTTTAAATCAACATTAGAGTACTGGAAATATATTTACTTTTATCCTTGACAAGTATATAATTCTTCTAACATAACATAAAATCAATACTTCGTCAAAGGGGACAAGGCCTTAAAATACATGCTCAATCGTTCTCTTCATACTGACATCCTGATTGTGTCTTTGTTGATGCTGTATTGACACCGTGGAATGTTTTACCTGCAAATGCCAGACTTTCGCACTAACATGTATGTTAACTTCATGAACCAGAATCCTACTTAAACAACAGTATAGGTTACTATGTAAACTTTGCAAACGATATTATAGATGCTTCCGTTAGTTACATATGGGTAAACATAAATCCTCCGAGCAAGAGGCTTGGATCGGTTTAAAATTCAAAATTTCATACCGTTGAATATATACATAACTTATTTTGTATCTTCCGTAGAAATCTATCACGAAATATGATATCTTGGGCAGAATATGGTGGTCTGGGAGGTAACTTCCTACGTGTTGTTTCTGTTAGGGAATCTTACCCCTGTCTACAACACGCACCGATCGTCCGAATACGTTATGTTTATCACTTCATAGTTATATAATACCACACTCAGATTATCAGGGGTGTGGTGTAAGTTAGTATGTATACTTTCGCTGTTCAGTTTCTGAAGTGAAGGTGTTATGTGTGTACGGCATGTTTATGACCATTAATTGTTAATATAAAACATCTAATATATTGTTAGCTGTAAAGATATAAAATCGGTCTCGCATTATAACCTGCAAATCGTGCATAGTGTACATATATGTTGTGAAATATAAACTTACATAAATCAAGTATGTTTCGAAATATTTAACTTACACAAGTTTGGCGTGTTGTAAAATATAAGCTTATAACAGAATAGTATGTAGCGAAGGAAACTAACAAAAAACTAGAATATTGTTATACATAAACTTACATAAGCCTGGTAAGTTGTGAAGTCAACCCTCCGTGACACCTGAGGTAATATACATTCCACTGTCTCTATATTTATGTATCGCATAATCGCTCTCACCATCTCGCCACTAGCCACCCATACTCCGTTTTTGAACTGTAAATAAAAACATGTCTGCGTTGTATATTCTTATTTATAGATCAGTTTTCAAAACAAATTATTTTTCCATATATTTCTATGGCAAAATCTTATCAGCATCCTTAATCATTGTCTTTTACTAAAACCTTTCATTTAGTTTGTATCCATCTATAAAATCTAATACATAAACAGGTAACTTGAACATCATGATCTCCTGACCTGAATTTGTCGTACTGCGCAGCCTCCATTAAAGTTTTTCAGAGGGCGCCTCAGGTACATTCTGACAGTACTACACCCTTCAGTCCGTCTGTTACATGTCGTAAAAGGGGTTTGCAGAATCCTGGTCGGAGTGGTTTCTGGTGACGTCAGCTCAGAAGTGGTTGGAGACGGTTGAGGAGTAGTTTTTGGAAATGTTGTAGTTTCTCTAACTATGGATGTAGTGACAGTTGTGGATGGAGTTGTAGTTGAGGTTGGAAAGGTGGTTGTGGTTGGAGTGGTGGATGTGGGTGATGGAGTTGTTCTAGTAATGGCAGTTGTCAGAGTAGTAGTTGTAGTCGTTGAAGTCGTAGATGTTGACGGAATGGGAGTTGTTCGTGGGGTGGCAGTTGTTGATGGAGTGGTTATTGTGGTAGTTTTAGTGGCAGTAGAAGTAGTTGAAGGGGTAGTTGTGGTTGTTGGTGTGGTGGTTGTTGTTGGAGTGGTTGTAGTAGTTGTTGGTGTGGTGGTTGTTGTTGTAGGTTTGGTGGTTGTTGTTGTAGGTGTGGTGGTTGTAGTTGTTGGAGTGGTGGTTGTAGTTGTTGGTGTGGTAGTTGTTGTTGTAGGTGTGGTGGTTGATGTTGTAGGTGTTGTGGTTGTAGTTGTTGGAGTGGTGGTGGTTGTTGTTGGAGTGGTGGTTGTAGTTGTTGGTGTGGTTGTTGTAGTTGTTGGAGTAGTGGTTGTTGTTGGAGTGGTGGTTGTAGTTGTTGGTGTGGTGGTTGTTGTTGTAGGTGTGGTGGTTGTAGTTGTTGTAGGTGTGGTGGTTGTAGTTGTTGGTGTGGTGGTTGTAGTTGTTGGAATAGTGGTTGTTGTAGGTGTGGTGGTTGTAGTTGTTGGAGTGGTGGTTGTAGTTGTTGGTGTGGTGGTTGTAGTTGTTGGAGTAGTGGTAGTGGTTGTAGTTGTTGGTGTGGTGGTTGTAGTTGTTGGAGTAGTGGTTGTTGTAGGTGTGGTGGTTGTTGTTGTAGGTGTGGTGGTTGTAGTTGTTGGAGTGGTGGTAGTTGTTGTAGGAGTGGTTGTTGTTGTTGAAGTAGTTGTTGGTGTGGTGGTTGTAGTTGTTGGTGTGGTGGTTGTTGTTGAAGTAGTTGTTGGTGTGGTTGTTGTAGTTGTTGTAGTAGTGGTAAGATATTTAGTTGTGATTGTTTCTGCAGTTGACGTTGTTGGGCTTACTGCTACTGAAATACAAATCAATACAGCAAATTTAACATAAAGAGAACGATAGATTTTACACGCTTTCAAGTACTACATGAATCTCCTGAAAAACCCTTTTTTTAACTGAAATGTTTCTGCCTAAAGACATTGTGCAAACACATTTTCGATTGTGCGGTACAGTTTGCACGACCTTCCAAAAGTTACAAAATTAAACAGAATAAATAAATTCATAGAATGAAATTATATGTACGAACATAATTAATTAACTACAATGATTACAAAACTGTTATAATAATTACCTAATTTTTGAAGACATTCTACTCCAAGGTAACCATAGTAACATATACATCCGCTATCACTACAAAATCCATTATTGTAGCAATTTCCCGGACAGAGCGTCACGTTCACAAAGCTATCACGTGACACGTTGGTTTCTACATCAACTGGTTTTGAGACCAGGGTAGATTCGCACATGCTTTCAGTTAGTCTTAAAATATTTGGTTTCCAGTACGATTCGTCTTGAATCATTGCCATTGAAATACATAATTCGATGACAGACCTTATTTTCTCATAGAGGAAATTCGCACATGTTTCTGCTATATCAGATGCCAACAAGAACTCGCCACATTTTTCGCTTGCCGTTTCTTCATCTACTCTTTCCATTATATTAACATCAGTTATGTCTTCGTCACCAGGAAATAAATAATCTGGAGACGGTGTGATATTATTCCACCAGTCATCTGTAACATCCTTGAATCTTGTGAACGGATGTGACGTCAAAAAGGGTTTGGATTCCGGACATGGATTGCTTACTGTTGATAAAGAACAATCACACATGATCTCATTTTGGCCGTTCAAATTTCGTATTGGTGTTCGGTCGAAATAGCTTCGCTCTGGTGCAAACCTAGAAGAACAAAGGAAAACTACCTATTGTGTGTTATGAAGATGCCAAGATAACGCCAAGAACCGAGAAAATATTACATTCAAAAAAATAAATAATCTGCCTGATTTTAATAACGTAAACTATATGTTTTTCACAATATCGCATGCAAGGGAAAAAACTTAATCATAGTCAGTATTACTTAAACAAAATGAAGACGCTTGACAAACCAATTAAGTAAATACCTCCATGAATTGGTACTAGTAGGGGGAGCTGGAAGTCTGTTAACTTCCGGCCCGGTGGACGATAAGTCCACTGATGTAATTGGTCCACATAGTCCCTCTGTCTTCCCAGTGTAGTAACCTGATACCTGGAGGGCAACACCCATCTGTCCGGAATTAATGTCTACACGAAGTCGTGCTTCGGAGCTAAGCAAAATCTAGACAAAAATGTAATGACGATACTTTAATATCTATATATATGACAGTGGAGTTGCAACCACTCATTATATTACGAATGTCTATAATAATACGAGGAACTTTTCCATTTAAAAGATACCAAAGACCAGTAGTTGTACTACAGTCATTCGCGTTACAGTTGACATAAAGCATTTCATTAATATGTTCTAAGCATTTTTGCTTTCCTTTCTCTATAACGCTGTCCTTCTCCCGCATGAGTTGATATATTAATGAAGCAATTCTCATTGGTCGCTTTATTGTTGCTTTACGTCCTATTAACAGGAAGGTCATTTAAGGACGTGACAGGCATGGGTGGTGGAGGAAAGCCGGAGTTCCCAGAGAAAAACCACCGACCTGCGGCAAATACCGTGAGATTGTCCGACGTTGGTATCGAACCCGCGACCAAAAGGTGGGAAGCCTTAACCTCTTGGCCATCACGGCAATTCACTTGACAACCGCGGAAATTCAAATGTTTTCTCTTTTCTTGGAGTTTATAAACAATGATATATTAAGTATGGATCACTTACACTTCTTTGTTTCAATTTTCATGATAAAACAACAACCTTTAAATCTATGAACCTACATGAATCAGGCGATTATTTCTTCCCTCCAAGACTTTCACATTGGAAACTATCGGCCCTCCATTACCATACGAACGTAGGTGGAAGTCAAGATCGTCATTTTCATTTCCAGTATTTTGTCTACACATGTCGATAGTGACAACGTTCTCTCGATACCGTAACACCACACCACATATACACAATCCACTCCCTTCCAAACAGTACCGAACTCTCATATGTATCTGAAATTAATCATAGATTGTTAATTAACACATTCCATTGAGATACGAATAATATTGAGATATGCATGAAAAATGATACTATTCAAATATTTTTTCTAATAACACTCTACAGATCTTTTGATACATTCAAAAGGAAACTGAAATGATTTGGCACGAAAATTGCAATTGCTCTGCAATTTACATCAAAGAAAAATACCTTCAATGTGTCGCCTATGTATAGATATAAAACATGCAATGTAAGGTGTTTTGATGTACTTTCATTCCACATTCCACATTTCCAATGCTGACTGTAGTCTCCTCAAACATCAAAGACCGGATATAATTGATATTTTGCCTTAAGAGTGTTTACAGTGTCAGCAAGAGAACTGAGAGGAATTGGCATCAAATTTGAAAACGATCATAAACCATTGATCAGTTGGTATAAATACATGAGATGTATTACTTTTATACCTTAATCATAGAGACGGAATATCATCAAGGTAATATGCAAATGCGATGTTATAATCTATTTGATACAAAGTATATGATAACATTGTCTTGTAGGAATTTCGAATGTATTGTCATAACGGAGGAAACATATCAACATGTAATTTCTTTTTTCCTCTCGTTCCAAGTTGAAATGTACGATACTGAAGTGTGTTTTGTAAAGCAAATATGGGAGAAGAAATTGTTAAAATGACTAAATATCTGGTTGGTATTCATCGTTGATACTCATTAGTTTGCCTGTTGGTTCCGTTGTTGTATGCATTGTTTTTATTTAAGAACCTGACATTACTTACTTGGATTGACCAAGATTTAAATGGTGGGTGTCATCGATCAAGCAGCATATTCTTACCCTTCAGGAACACCTGGTATTAATCTCCTTGTACACTTACATGAGTCTCCCTATAAATCTTTATTGAATTGGAGTTTGGATTATAATTATGATAATGCTGACATATTGAATTTCTTGTTGATTATCTCTGGTTTTGCAGTAAGATTTAACAAACAGACAATTTGAATACTTATGGAAACATACTTTGCCCCTCTTTTTGCTGACCCGTTTTTATGTCATACGAGGCTGAATTTATCGGCTAGCTTATCAATATTAGTAACAGACCATGTGAAGTTCTTCAATTTCACTTTAAGATATGGTTCATCGTAATTATACTGTTGGAAAGTATTGTAGTTCCTTATGTGAAAAGAAGCTGTACTTGTTTGATGTTCGTTACTATACCTGTTTGTATTCATTTCAGATTGTAACATTACTTATTTGGATTGACCGAGATTTACATGAAGGGTGTCGTTGATGAAGCAGAAAACGCTTACTCTTCCAGAACACATGGTCTTATTCTTCTTGTACTGTTTCAGGAGTATGTGGTAAATCTTTCTTTTGTTGATATTTTGCCCTAGTGTTATTGAATTTGCATTTATGATGCTGTTGGCATGTTGGCGTTCTCTTTATCTTATTTTTTTTTATTTATTTATTATTTTTTTTTTTTATAACACGGGGTCGCCCGAGTGTCTAAACGTGGTGGGAAATTGGAAATGCATTTTAATGACATAACAAACCATATATCACGTGTTTGATAAAGTCTTAACAAACCAAGTCTTAATAATGTAATTTTGAATAATTACTCAGTTCCAGGTATAGTTTATATGACATGTGAGTATACGTTACTATTACAGTCTGTATTGAGTCCTACTTACCTCTATGTTACTATCAAAACTTTGAAACAAAACATATGTTCCACGTCTTCTTATCTGCTCCTTCCTACGAAATTCAAATTAAATATACAATGTTTTATTTTACCCATGAACATAAAATTTTAAAAAATCAACTATAATTTCGGTCACAATAGACAGCAAAAATTCATCAAAACAGAAAAGGAAATATATTTCTCCTGTAAATACCAAGATCTGTCCTAGATTATCAGAATGCTAGTGCAAACTAATCTATTCTTTTTTACCTCAAATTAGAAAAAAAGCATACTTCAATCCTCCAAATATCATCCATTCATATATAATTGTTTTCCAAAGAATACAGACATTTTTAACAATTTTCATATCTTTACCTCTACCTCAATATATAGCTACTTACCGTGAACTGAAAGTTAAAAGCTGGACTCCGGACACAGCAAAGCACGTGGCCGATGGGAGGTCATACACAGTTATCTGAGACAGATACATAGACAGTTCTTTTAGAACATTTTTTAGAATCAAGGCAGCGTTCTTGCCGATGATGCACAAAAAGCGACATTGATTAGTTACAACCTTTAGTAGAAATTTATTTATTCAAATCATTTAAACTACCAAATACTCTATTCCTTTTTAATGATTGTACAAAAGACGTACAAGCGAACAGCATCAAATTAGGAGTTCGATACAGTATAGTCTAATGGGGAATTCAACTGAATCTAATTACACAACAGACATTAACTACCTAAAATTCTTCAATCTTCATAAGACCGAGGCGTTAATGTTAATCGCGGAGCTATTGCATTAGTGAAAATCTTACATAGGTCTTGGATAGAGTTCCCTCCCATAGTCTCCCATCCTGGAAGTAGATGTCGCCAGTTATATCGTAGTCTTCCGGCTCCAAATTGTAGAGGTTCCTAGCAACAACGACTTGGAGTTGATCCACAGCACAGATGTTACGTGGACAACGTTTAACTCTCCGTAGAGGGATTTTACAGGAGGAAAATAAAAGTTTTGAGAAATCGTCTCCTGAAAAATAGGAAAAATAATGTCAGCATCATAATAATTCAAAATTCAAGTCAATGAAACGAAGTCAAAGTATGGCCAAAAGGAAAAGTGACCAACGAACAAGGTACAATGAGCATAAGACGTAGTGACCCGAAAGGATAAGCGTCTTCTGTTTCATCGAAGATTGTACAATAGACACAAAAACGAATATCAGCTTTCAAATTCAGAGTTGAATATTGCAGAGGAAAACAATGAGTAACTTTATTAAACAGCTATTTCGTCATTCTATGATTCATCAGTGATGCTATTGGCCTAAATTTCAGTTGAAACCTCAGAAGACGATTATTTAGAATTAAAATTGGTCAAAACCAACCAAAATGTAAATATTGAAAATCAATATAAAAATAAATAAAAAACAAGTTTATATCGCATACGAAAATAGAAATATATGTTGTTGTTCCCCATCATTTTATCATCTTCATCCCTTGAAACTCATTGTGTGTGTTAATCTATCAGCTGTGTTTCAAGCACGCGTGAAATCTAAAATGATGCTCCGTTATATCACAAGTAGGTTATATTTTCAAGTGGAATTGTACGTAAAAATCCTTTATCACCTTGATCTCCCCTACAAATGTGTCCCTTTCCATAATTAATCTGTGATGATTATCTAATACGAACCTTTAGCATCACAAATCAGTAGAGTAATATATTCATACCTTTACCACTATTAGTGTAAAGTGACATGTTAACATATGGACTAAATGATTTTACAGAGAACTTACCGCATGTCATTGCTTATTCCACACATAGGTAACACACAAATTAAAGAAAGTGTTGAAATATTTTTTTGTTTACTTTTCTTCCATCAGCGATATTGAGTTTTAATTCCGATTTTGTTGATAAGTCGATATTTTCTCTTTATGGTTTCTTCACTAATTGATATAAGTTAATCACAAACTATACGGATAATTAAACAACTATAATTTAAACTGGTATCATTACCAAATCATTTTCAATTGGTTTCTCCGGAACCTGTAATATGAATGTGAGAAAGCGATAGCATTTATTCATGTTTAATCGATTATTGCAAATGGTTGCCATCTTCACACAATGTATTATTGAATTATACTAATGTTTTTATCGGCATACTCTAAATTCCGTAAGAGGTATATCTAAACAATCTGTATTTGATTTTGGTAGGGAATGCTTAAGTTCCATGTGATAGCATATATGTTGATACTCAGTTGCTTTATATATTGATACACGAAAAAAAATACCCTTAAAATCTCGAAAATAAGCCGACCTCAAAACTAAGTCTTTCCTACAAATAAGCATGTGGTTCCTTGTACAGATAGACATATATTTGCTTATTATTGAAGAAAATAAGTCAGTCTTATTTAAATTTCGTTTCATTTGTCATGACAAAATGATAAACAAAGATTAGCCGAACCAACAACAGGATATTGGTGCAATTTTGTGTACTTTTTTCGATAATTCGTTTACAATCTCATCACAATACTTGCGATCCTAGTGTACATAGGATTATAATACAGCCGGAAAAGTTGGCCGATTCCTTACCATTATCTCACACTATTTTCTACTCTATCTCATAGGATTATAGAACAAATGAAACAGCTGGTCGATTCCTTACGATCTTGTAAACTTCCTACGGGTCATTTATTTGATGAAGGTGACCTTGTATTCATCAAAACGTCACACTTAAAAAACTTCTACTGGTTGTGTTATAACACTTTCTATCCTATAGATATACCTGCCTGTATCACGTTTCAGTTGTGTAGAATACTTTAACTCTCTTAGTGACAATAAATAGATGTTGTCTACCATGTTAAGATAACAGTTGACATACCATCTGCAGAGTCGAGTCTAAAAATGAGATTAGCGCCACACGAGTTAGCTCTCCTTCTCCGGCGTTTGTTACAGAATATAGGCAGCCGTGAGACCCAGGTTAGGTTCTGAACGGGGCCGTCCTCTGTTAGAGTCACGTTACCCTCCTGTATCTGTAACCAAAGAATTTAAAACGTCATTAAAGTAATGTTTTTAGTTTAAACGACATGTAAGTCTTTTATCCGATCTCCAGATGCCAAAATTATCAAGTTCTTAACAAACATTTGGTTTCGATATCTAGTTACTACATCATACTCTTGACTTAACATGGAACGATATTAATCACAATATATATATATATATATATAGCCTGAAACGGTATCAATCCTAACATTATTGATTTTTACAGAAAAGAAGTATACATGCTACATATAATGATCGTTTTTTTTCAATATTTAATAATATGCAATTAATATATGAATATATGCCGATGTATCGTACATGTAAGACTCGTAAAGGATGCTAATGACCTAAGTGGTTGAAACCGTGGCGGCAAACAAGAATAATCAAACCTTGTCGAAATAAATATAAAAACCCGATTGAGAGGAATAATAACTCCAAAATACTTTTAACTATTTCAGTGTTAAATCATATGAAACTGTTTTGCTTCTGAAAAAAATATCTGGGTGATAACACCTATAATGTACAAAAGACACACGAGTAAAAAGCACCTGTTAATACAGATTCAGACTTAGATATAGTAGAGCCAAACAATGAATTGAACTGCCTCATACAACTGTTTCGTCCTTCTAGGACTGGTCAGTGGTGCTAAGGGCCTAAATTTTGAAGCCTTGGGGGCGACTGCGGGAAATCCAAAGTGATCGAAAGATTGAAATAAATTTCTTGATTTTGATAAATCAGATTTTAAAACAACGTCAAGTACGTGTGTATATTCTGAACCGTGCAACTTGTTGAATGAATTAAAAGTGGCATAAAGGTTTGAGCAAATCTCGGGGACCAGTTTTACACCAGCAGTGTCTTTTACCTGCAATCTCGAAGCCTGTACAAATAACACACAAGTGAGTATCTTGTGTTTTAATTCTGAACTGAAATTGTTGGTCAATTCACTTATACATGTATCAATTTTTTTAACATGTGCATTGTATCAAAGATCATGTAAAAAAAGCAAATGAAATTAGGTCACGACCTACCGCAACGCACCCAATCTATCTCCATCAAATGAGAGTTATCATATCCAATGTTCGAAAAAGTAAATCAAACGAAAAATAGATGTAGTTTTCATATAAGTGAATATTCCCTGGATTCATAACACAGGTTAAGACGAACCCTACCTTAACGCCTAAGAAATAGGGGTCACTGGAGATTTCGCCTGAGGGCGTTCCGGATACCGGCTGCACTGCGCACGTTATCTGAAAGATAAGATAATGACAGTGTATACCCGAATTACGTCTAATTAAGATGTCGATGATTATATGCGCGAGTTGGTTATCTCATATGAGACTACATAGAACACGTGCACACAGATCTCCATTATCTAAGTGTAGGCGATAAAACTTACATTAACTTCTCACAGCTTTCATTGTGTTATACATCTTCAGATAGCAATAAACCCACAATCATTGTTTGATGAACAAAATATTGGAACTATTCTTAAAATTTCCGAAGAAAAAAGGAATTCTTGAATAGCAGATTGTCGAATTAATGAATAGTTGATAAGCCACTACGTGACATCTGCTCAGGATAAATACTATACTATATAGTTATTGTTTGGCAGTAACCATTGCTGAAAGAACTCATTAAACATCACGAATATAGAGTACGACCTTATACGTCATTGACATCTAAGACAACCAAATCATATGGGATTCGTCTTAATTTAGAAATTATTACAATTTTCGTAACTCACCGTTCTGCCCGCGAATACGTCATTTCCTACTCTTATTGTATCACTAGTTTCCGTTCGGAATGTTTTTCGTATTACTGATGATAATCCCCTCTCTCCTTTGTACCAAACGACATGGAATGTTGGTGACGTGGAAGCGATGACGTCATTAGGAATGTGGAATGTACAATTTAAAGTTATAGAACTACCTTTCACTCTTACACGTATAACAGGTTTTGTGATTTCCACAATGTGATCTGGAAAAAGGTAAAAAGTTTCTTGAAAAGATTTTTTCGAATTGTTCTATTTAGTTCAGTTAATGACTTTCTTGGGAAAGATGTCTTTTCGGATTCAAGATTTTGGTTTTAAAACATGCAAATTCAAACTGCAGATATGTAAACAATTTAGCATTTAAAGCTTTTTCCTTACGAAACACTATTTAACTAATAACGCATTTTCTCCAAGTTCTGGATTCGCCGTAAGCATCCTCGACAAACGTGCAGGGCATAAAAATCGCGGGAGACGCTATTTCAAATTCTGGGTTGGAGGGAAAGCAAAATATGTAATAGCATCGTACAAGTAGGTATTAAGTAAGCGGTTTTAGATTTCGATGGTTACCGCCATTTTCGTGGCGTGTCGCCTGTAGGTCAGATGTAGTGCACGTGTAGCCCTTGAAACATTTGCTGAAGTGTTTGGTGCTTTTGAAAATTAAGCTGCGCGTTATTTCGGTAGATTTCCTACTAACACATTCTTCAATCACCCTTTTGCTCATGGGTTCAAAGAAAATTTATAATCATTAACATGGTAATTGATTACCGCGTCTGGGAGGTCATAATCGTAACATTATAAAAATTTTGGAATTCATTAATGCGTCACTGGCTACTTAGTTGTAGAAGATGACATGTGACCGACTTAGAACATATTTCGAGTTACTCAATCTATAATATGGAAAGTAATCACGTGATACGTGAAAATATATGTTTCAATAAATTGTACAAAAACACAGGAAATTTAGTTACAAATGTACGTCTCTGCTATAATTAAAGCGGGGTGTGTTATTGACAGAGTTTTTATTCAGTCAACAAGTTCCTAGTGAATGACGCCAAATCATACTTGTTAAACTTACCAATACAGCGATGCAGATGACGTATATAGATTTGTCCTTGAGAACAAGTTGTTAAAGGAGCTGAAACCAAAACATTTTTATATGATGTGAAACCAATGTATGTTTTATCGGATTTAACGCGCCTCACAAACATAAACGTCCACATACAGCAGTAACAATTCTTTTTATCAAGTAAAGCAGATAACTGCTTTAGAATCTATACCCAACGATTTTTACATAAATGTATATATATAATCCTGTATCATGAAAGAATGTATAAAGAAACGAGCGTAACGTGCTTGTACAATAAGAGGATAAGTTATGATGATAAAACATTAATTGCCGACACTAAAACATTTTATAGTGTGTTGATCTTTCCAACATATTGCTCCCTGGTTCCATCCATGGGTGAAATTTAAACCAAGATGAAGAGCATTATTAACATTTTGTTAATGTAAACAAATTGCTTTTAAAAGTTACTGTCATTTCAAAATCAAAAACTTACTATAAGCACAATAGGCGACAGGACAGCCGTATATCCAGTCGAATCTATAAATAAAAAAATCTCTACAATTTTTTATCACTATCGGGAAGGAAAAGGCACAGCATCCTTCATAATTAGCACAGCCTTCACCATTTCCTGTTTGGCCCGGAAGTGGTAAACCTTCGGCCGGAAGTCGTAGCCATACCGGTGCAAATGTACCGCAGCTTTTACTCTGAAATAAGATAAAATAGAATTATATCGTAGTAGCCGAAAAATCGGTCTCGCAATATTTTACTAAAATTAGTACATATCTACAGAATCTTCATTCAAACTAAGATTTGATGAAGTTAGGGGGAAATATTAACAACAAAAATACACGGAGTCTCCTGAAATGATACATGAAAAATAAGAACGGATGTTCCGGAAGGGGAAGTGTCTTCTTCATCGAAGACACTCGCTATGCTTATTTCGACCAATCCAAGTAAGTAACGCTATGCTTCCAAAAGACATAACGGTATAAAACAGTACCAGGCATTGTAACGAACATCAAACATGCCCTCTTCATACCACAAAAAATTGTTTAAAGTAGATGATGCCAAGCTAGTGTGACCAAGGTATTACACGTTTTTATAGATAGTTAATGGGGAGTCTGAATATTTGTGTTTCATTAGGTCGTCACTGATTTACATGGCAGTTTGTTATGCGACTGTTTAGTTGATTTCGACCTAGATAGAAAGAAATTGTATAAAAGACACATATGTGAACAGCACCTTTTAATACAAAGTTAGAATTGGATACAGTAGACCCAAACAATGAAATAAATAGCAACATACAGCTGTTTTGTCCTTCTAGGACTCGTCAGTGATGTTAAGGGTCTGAATTTTGAAGACTATGAGGGTTATTAATTATATACAGTGAGCGAATCCAATCAAAGAATTTTCAGTCTATACAACTTTGTCCGCAAAGTCAATATAGTATTGATTCTTTAAATGACAAATGCTGCCTTATCAACATTTACATTTCATGCAAAAACTATTATTTGCACTAAATACCCACGCTAGCTGGCTATATCTGATTAAAACAGCTTCGGCACCGTTAAATTCTTCGATCGCAGAAACTTCAAACATCCTATTCAAATCAAAAATAATGTCACACCATACTATGTGTAGAAATCGATACAGCAAATCATTAATATCAAATAGTTTTTTAACACACCATTGATATTTACACTAGCAGAAAGTCTTCAGAAAAGATATGGTGCTTGAAAGTTTGCGATTTTAGAGATACAACCCAACTAAAATTACAATATGAATCTCAAATCAATAGCTTTGTAAATGAAATTAGCAAGTAGAGACACAGTCTTCGGTCAAAGGTAAGCGAAATTATGAAAACTAACAGAGATGGTTGATTTTAAATCAAAGTTTTGCATCTGGTTGTAACTCATAATACCTGGCTTAAGTCACAAATAAACCGCTTGTTAGTTCCGTTGTTGTATACCTTATTCTCATTTGAGAACCTGACATTACGTACTTGGATTGACCAAGTTTTGCATGACGGGTGTCATCCGTGAAGCAGAAGTGTCTTTCTCTTACGGAACACCTGGCCTCATACTCCTTGTACTGTTTCAGGGGTCTATCATTCTTTTGCTAATATTTTGTCCTAATTTTATTGAATTTGAGTTTGGATTATGATTATGTTGACAAGCTGGCATTTTCTTGATGTTTATTGTTTCAGGAGAAGAACCAAGAGGCTTCCTGGATTTATTCACGCTATGAATCGAAAGTAAAATAGTCGAGATTGAAGAACATTATACAATGTACTCATTGAATAGTTCTTGAGTTCTTGATTCGAGGTCATTTCAGTGGAGGTCCGACTAAACATAGTGTAATATTAGCATCTTTACTTATCACAAATTACTTCGCACAGTCAAAGGGAAAAGACACATATGTCCATGATTCTGTATTAGTAGTGTAGAGCAAATTTGACTCTAAATCTGCCTATTCTTCGCACGGTCAAATTTAACTTAAGGAAAGGGAAAAGACCTAGGTCCATGGATCTGCGTTAGTAGTATAGAACAAATTTGACTCTGCTTATTCTGCAAGGAGCTTAGGACGGGCGCAAAAAGACAAACTAACAGCCAGTGTTGTATGAATACCCAATATACTGTTGAAGTGTTCAGTTATTGAACGACAGTCAGTGAACTATCTGTGGATAGTTACCTCAACGCATGCTGTTGGAATTTCCGCCTCAGTCCCGTTGAGTAGAAACCTGTACCATCCGGGTGACAGATTATCATCACACAATTGACCAGGGTTAAAGACCGGACGACGTCTGACGTCATCAATTATTGTGTATTGACCTTCAACACATGGATCTGTAAAACAAGAAAAGGGGTCATTGATAAAATGCTATTACAACTACCTCCTGTTATAAATATTCAAGGGCGAAAGAAATGACATTGGTTTTATTTCATTATTTTTATTAGTTCATATGACAACACTAAAAGAAACAATGGATCGTTATAATACGTGAGCATTTTTAGCTAGCCCCTGCCATTTTTATTGCAGAGAGCGGTAAGTGCTTCAAATTAGAAAGATTGTATATGTTAGAATACTTATATGACCTAATGAAACACCGAACACCTATTGATGTCAAAATGCAAACTTCGGGGTCGTCATAGTGATCTTATTTAGAAATATTATGTTTCTTCATACGTTATGAAGCTGGACGTGTTTGTTGTTCGATAGTTTTCCTATTGGTTCCGTTGTCGTACAGTTTGTTTGTTCTCATTTGAGGACGTGACATTACTATGTGGATTGACCAAGATTTGCAAGACGGGTGTTGTTGATAAAGCACACGACGCTTGCTCTTCCGGAACATCAGGTCTTATTTTCCTTGTTCTTTTTAGGATTCTCCCTGTAATTTTTTCCATTGTTCATATTTTGTCCCCCAAATTTTATTGAATTTAAGTTTGGGTTATGATTTTATTGACATGTTGCTATCTTGTATAACCAGGGAGGCACATTCAATTTTTGATCACCCAAATGGGTATTCGATTAGCAATGTTGCCGTCTATTTGGCCGCAGTTTCCCGGAAACTGATCTCAATTCTGGTGACAACAGAATATCTACTGTCGTTTAAGAAAACAACATTCCCAAAACCCTAATCAAAGATACCCATTAGTCAGTTTGTGTCGTGGCACATTGTGTAGAAATTACTTCTTTTGTAGAGGGACACGTATTTTGTGTGTCACATAATACAGTGACTTGTGTCGAAGGAACTAAAGACGTGTGTTGTAGTAAGAAATGCAGAAAGATGACATATGATTGGTCACAGAGTAATCAACCTTGTCGCAGTAACCATTGACATGTGTCAAAGTTAGTAGTTATAACATCACTTTATCGACATTTAAATGACGTTACTTGAGTTTCCATTTGCTACGTTAGTTCTGGAACAATTCTAAGAAAGTTTTAATGTATTTTATTCGACATTAAGCGGAATCAAATATGTAAGATCTTTCCAATCATATGACATGTCATTGAGGCAAAAATTGTAGAAAACGGACCTAAACATTTCGCCTCTATATCAAAATTAAGTCAGGATGCGATAAGTGACTGTGTGACGTCATTTCATTATCTAAATCTGACGTCACAATAGGTTATATCACGGAGTCGTGGTTATATTATACATGTTTAATAGGCAAAAAATATTACATGGGCATATGCACGGAAAAACAGAGCAAACATGTGATAGATAACAATTTGCAATCACATCGACCGTTAATAGCAATGATATGTGTTACAGTTGGTAATGACACATGTAATAAAATGGAATCTGTCACTTTAAAAATTGGCGTTATATTTAACAGAATGAAATGTCGTTCGTAACAAAAAGCAGTGACATACGTCACAATTAGCAAAACAAAGTACAATGGCGACACACTCTGTCTAGAACATCAAAGAGATAGATGAAAAAGAATCGAAAGCTCCTTTGATTCTGGGCACGATTTATGCTACCACGGTCAAGTTGTGTAGGTGTGACTCTATATATTGTAAGGTAAGGTAGTGTCAGCGGTCAATAGTTTAGTTGGCCGTCTGGCTTTACGTCAAACAGACTCTGTCGGCTTTACTGTAGTCAGCTGTCTGGTGGTTCATTTATACCCACTTGAAACAAGCCAGATAATACAGAGAGTGCACGTTACATGGTGCAATAAAAAGACCACTTACGATACTTGTAACAGTTCACGTTGACAGATACCATACGTAAGATACTACATATCACCGAACTAGTTTCTTTCTTTGACTCCAGAAATAGAGAGAGGGATGTTGTTTTTTTGTTTTCTTATTTTGTTTGGTTTTTTTTTCATGGATATCATGAAACATTAGTTTAAATGCTGTTACTCGTATATTCAGGATATCTTTTTATCCGACAAAATAAAGCTCCTCACTTTTTTAATTCTTCACCATGATCAGTTTAGGAACAACATCTCCTGTACAAGACAGTTGGATATGGAGTAAGGTTGTGTAACCAGAAGAAAATCTAGTGTCACAATGTTAAATACAAAAGGTATGAAATAGAGCAAAAATATCTCATAAAGAAATTCGTTTTTACTGTCCTTTAAAGCTGTACTTGTCAATTAATTATAAAAATCAAATCTGATTATTCTATTAAGAAAAATGCGCGCTAGTACCTTTATCATGAAACATGCTATACCCTTATAGGGAAATAGAATATCGTGCATTATAGTAAGATATTTTATCTTAAAAACGTCCCTGTCTCATTTAATCACTTCTGGTTTTCTTAATCGCCTCCGAGGCTTCAAAATCGAGGCCCTTAGCCTTGCCGACGAGTCCTAGAAGGACGAAACAACTGTATGATGCAGTTTACTTCATTGTTTGGCTCTGCTGTATCTAACTCTAAAGTTGTATTGAAAGTAGCTATTCACTTGTGTGTCTTTTGTACAGTCTTTGTCGTGTATTGTATTGTGAACATCTGTGGAAATAGCATACTTAAGTCGACTCTCGTTGTTATCTCAAGTGTCCTATCTTTCTTATAACTCTGCACCAGGCTCTGGAGGATCATAAGGACTGTTGCCTTTGATATTTCTGTTTTGTTGTCTTGATCTATTCCATATCAGTTTTATTCATAACATACTTTTCTGTAATAAGGCACTATTGAATTATTTCATTTTTTAAAATCTTGAACAAGGGTTAGGTAAACCCTTTCAGAGTTGAGAACCATTTAACTATATCATATAGGTATTTAGGTATGTCTCCTTTCGACTGTTGGATTTATCTTAAATAGGATTTTTTCATCCTGACAAAGAAACAGTTCTTTCATTAATAAATAAAATTATTCAAATATTTTCTAACAAGACACTGCGGGTAAATGTTTCTCTTTAAATACATGTATCTTATAAGGATTTTTTCGTATTTATTCTGTGATGGTTAAACACATTAACGTCTATCACAGGCAATTAAAGCAGAGTATACTTTCTTCTCTGTCCTAATTTCTCTGGGTATTTGGATTAAGGTTTGAGTAGACACGGCTTTGTACAGGGAAGGCGTTTTGATCTACCTAATACGCCATTATCGCCATGTACGGATACAATAGAACCGATATCAAATATTAGTAGTAGAGCCAATGTTTGTTTTACCTCGAAGTGGGGATACTAGAACAGGAAAATCGCTTGGTGTTCGCTCTAGTCACTCGGACTCCTTGGACAAGTTCTATTAAATTGGATCAGTACTTCTGTATTTCAATTTTTAAACGTTTGATGTATTTTATTGTTTTATTGCAATATCGTGAATACATTACCCCCAAGTCTCTTGATAACGCCTATACAAAACTTAGAAAATAATCTGAAACTTAGAACAGTCTTATTTATAAATGCTATTTTACTTCGTTTGTATTTTAATTTCATTAATCAAGCGATATATAGTTCAATAGTTTACTTAAAAATTTATTTACTTCAATTATTAATGATATTGATGATTGTAAAAAGACATAAAAGTAAACAGCGCCTTTTGATGTAAATGCTGATAAGATACAGTTGAGCAAATTAATTAATTAAACTGTATCATAAAGCTATTTTGCCTTTATATGGCTCGCCGGTGATGTTTACTGTCAACATTTTAAACATAAGAGGCGACTGACATAGGGAACCCCAAAATGATTGAAAGAAATTTCAAAATCAAGATAGGGAGGTTAAATAGTGTCATAATTCAGTAAATTTCATGTCTGATAACTACAGCAGAACGTCAGGTTATGTCTGTATAAATGTATTTGTTCTAATGTGTAATGTACATTTTAGGTGTGAGGGAAAATCTTACATAAAGGAAACAAAAAGAAACCAAAATGAAAACATATTGGAAATAGTGATTTTTGATAAATCAATCTCTGTCTGTACAAATTTGCTTTAAGCATTCTTCCTTATCCATAGTAAGTGTACGTCCAGAATTGTTTTGTAAGCATTGTAGACAAATAGTATGTTTTGATTCTGTTCCAAACGACAGGTGCACAAGGAGATTTTTCTAAACTAAAGCCAGAAACATTTATTTTATTATCAATTTGAAAGACAGTGTCGAAAGAAGTGCAACTATGCACATTCCTTGTTGGCAAACGGAACACCTTCAGACAGATAAACCTGAAAATAGATTTAACGCTCGTTAGATTGTCAACCACAATTTGTTGGTGAGTTATGACGTAGGTTTCTTATGTACATATGTACAGAATATATATATCTGAAGCCATTTGCTATAGATCCCCAGCATCACTGATGTGTCTTAGAAAGAGGAAGCAGTTGTATGATGCGGTTTAATTCAATGATTTTACTACATAGTTAAAGTCTTTTTGATCGTCTATATTTTCACGGTTTACCTAAAATTTTACCCTTTTTTTCGTGTTGTAGGTAACTTAATGTCATGGTCAACCGATGAATCTACATTGTTCTGAGTTCATGAAGGTATATGAAATAAACGATATGATAAATTTATTTTTAGTCTAAACACATTATCAAGTCACCGAACAATTAAAGACTTATCAATCTCTCTGTTGCATTAATATAAAAAAATGTATCATAACACAACCAGTAGAAGATTACAGTGACCTCCATCTTATCGACTGGTTGTGTTACAAAAGCTTCTATTCTATTGAAATTACCAACATGAAGATATTTTCTGAAAAAGTCTCAATTGTATGTTCTGATGAACCTCTCGACAAAATCAGATTCGTATGAAAACAAAAAAAAAGGTTATCGAAGAGATTGCCAATGATTAAATGTCACTAAGAGATACCACAAAAACAACGAAAATAATCCTCCACGAAATAAAATGTTTTAGCAGTATGTCTCTATACCAGGTTATCTGTACATAAAATTCTTTACACTGATTATCGTAACGGAAAATATACAAATATCAACCTTTCGGCAAAATTCACTGAATGTCTAAAGCTGAAAAAAAAATCTTATTCAGTGTACCTATTTCTGTGAATACTGTAGTTGTGAAATTTTAAAGTACATCTTACTATATGTAAAAAAATGCGTGTGTTTTATATTTTAAGTGTTTGTCCTCATTCACAGACCTATAAATCAATCGACTGTTGAGATTAATATTAGTAGACGCATTAAATCGAGTGACCGGAAAATAATTATCACAAAATTTCTGCCTTAAAAAATATATCCTTCACAGTACATAACGCGTGCATGTCGTGGTCCATTGTCGTTTTAGTTACTTTTTCGTATAACGACTTACTTGAATTTCGCGAATCCCTTATATCGCGAACCTACCTCTTCAGAAATATTCTCAAATACATAATTTCGCGAACGGGATGTATGAATAATGGTAACCGAAAAATAATCGCGAGGGATTTGAATTCGCGATCGACTGTTCTCGTGATTTAACGCGAAAATAACTTCCACGTAAAATAAAAGAGATTTACATTATATATGGAAATATTAATAGTCTGTTTATCTTTCAGTAGATATATGACAGATGACTTAAGATGGAAAAGAGAACATATTGTACACATATTTTGATATTCTCAAGATTTGAAAGTAGCTCTCGATTAGATTTTTCCGAAATATTTTTTCTTTGCCGATCGGTGAATGCTTTAGCTTTTCGTACATGTGCAGTAGCTTTTTCACACAAACCACAAAAACATGGTGATATTGACTACCTCACAATAATAATCCTTACAATAATTTATTTTAAATTTAATCGCGCTTAAATTCATTATTATAAAGTCCGAACCAAATAGCTGTTCCACGTTTCGAAATTTTAGCGCTAAAAGGCACAACTGACCTCCGAAAGGTTAATTGACCTGTCCGCCCTGTCGTCGTAGGTCAGCGCCTTATTAAGGAGTCCGAGATGTCGGTAATTGCCTTATTAATTTCACTATTTGCGAGACTAAGCATAACATAGATTCTCCTCGTCAAATACCACGTGTATTTACATTTCATTACCGACTGGTGAACGAGAATCTGCCGTGCTACGATCGCCCTTTAAGTTATCAGAAGTAGGTACTAAGCTTCACGCTCCTATACTTTATATCGTTTCCGGTGTTTAGATGTTCGTTGATGTAAATACAGTGTATGTTATATTAACGAAATTTAAACCGACGGAATCAAGTAGCACTCCTTTCATAGTGAAGTGCATGATCACACCTCGGCAGTGTCGTGGTCATGAAAAGCAAAGTTAGCAGACCTATAGACAACTAATTTGGCACGTAAATATCGGACTGGTCAGTGTGTTTGGTGAAAGTGATTTAAGCTTTATCCCGTTTCTTATGAACTAATAGAATGATTTGTAAAATAAAACTAGGTATAAGCTTTCAAAAGGATTTGGTTGGTAAAATTAATGAATGAAAATACGATATACATAGATTGAGTGAATGAATGGAATGAATGAATGGAATGAATGAATGGATTTAATGAATGAATGAATGAATGAATGAATGAATGAATCATTATTTTATTTAATGGAATGAATGAATGATGAATGGATTCAAACATGAATGAAATAATAGATGAAACGGTCAATTGAATGATTGAATGAATGATTGAATGAATGAATGAATGAATGAATGGAATTAATGAATGAATAAATGAATGAATGGAATGAATGAATGAGTGAATGGAATGAATGAGTGAATGAATGGAATGAATGAATGGAATGAATGAATGAATGAATGAATGAATGAATGAATGAATGAATGAATGGAATGAATGAATGAGTGAATGGAATGAATGGAATTAATGAATGAATGAATGGAATGAATGAATGAATGAGTGAATGGAATGAATGAATGAATGAATGGAATGAATGAATGAGTGAATGGAATGAATGGAATGAATGAATGAATGAATGAATGAATGGAATGAATGAATTGTACGATGACTCACAAGACAGGAATAAAGTGCCGTGGTAATTCTAATCTATATTTTATGAGTCTTCAGACGACTGGAGATGATAAAATGTTCCTATTTACCGTCATCACCAGCCACAGTTCAAGGCTACTCCACCTTCGTGACATGTAATCTTTTGATATTTTAATTGAGAGCAATGTATTTGAAATATACACCATCACAGCTTATCATTTCCGCAATTAGACTGGTAAATTTAAGTATTTCAAAACACATATAACTGAGTCCGGTATCAGAAGTATGACTATTTATGTTTGTTTTTGAAACTAATGAATGTAAACAGTAGTTTGTTGTTAGCTGGCGAAATTCCTGTAAATAATTTCATTCGAAGTGCCAGAAATATTGCGTTCAAATTACAAAACTTGTCCCTCCCCGCGTCAAGTTCCAGCTTATCACTCGCGTTAAAGTTTGGGGGAGTCTGTTAATGTTTACATTTTTATAGTATTCATCTTTAATCTAACAGAGTCGAAGGAAAAGCCAACCAATAAAAAACGAATAATTTCATCGCAAATTGTCAAACCGTCGCCGAAATGGTGTGATCTTATCAAAAAATAATATTCCGAAGAAAACATTTACACGTACCTTTTTGAATAAGCCAGCATAAGGGTGTGGATATTATTAAAATATAAACGTCAATACACAAAAAATGTTTTCTCGATATTACAAAAAAAAACATCAACTTTAATTCAGAGTCCGAAGATTAGGTTATTTCAATGAGTGATTTTGTATACGGTAAGGAAACTAACCTTATCCATTGTACTAGGTTAGAAATCCTACAAATTATACTTGACATACCGACTGTGATAAAATAGATAACATTACATATATAATGACTTACGACAGAGAAAAAACCTCTCACTGTAACACTATATAACCACATCATATACTAACGTATCTTCAAAGTGAAGCCTGACATATCTAATGGGCCGAACGCCGCCCCATCACGAACTTTACTCGTAATTTGTCGCTATAATCCGCTGGAGATATCGATACTCACACCTTACTTCGCACGGTCTACATTTCTCAGAGATTATCGCTAGAAAAGAATTTCTAGGTGTAAAAACAGTAACAGACATGTCAGCTTTACGTAAGCTTTGTCTAGCAGTATGTTCATCGTGCTGTCTATATTTGTAGTTTTGGGATTTAAGTAGTGAGGTTCTGGGTTCAAATACTAATATTTGTAGCGGAGATGTTAGTATAGGGGTGGGGTTCTGGGTTCAAATACTAATATTTGTAGCGGAGATGTAAATAGTGAGGCTCTGGGTTCAAATACTAATCAAACTTATACAAATATATTTTCTGATTCAAATTTTATTCGCATATAGTCCTGAAACATTACAATCTGAATATACATTATAGACACTACGTACTTGGGGGATAACAACCCCGTCAGACATTCACATATTTACTTGTATACTTCAGAACAATTACAAGCAAACTTTTGATGATTTTTTTAATTTGAAAGATATCTGGGTGCAAAGGTATATGAACATATGTACTATTTTCCCCGGCGTTATTCAAATTTTCACGCTTTCACCAAAGTAAGACGGCGCATTTTCGAGAAAGTAGAGCTGGCTTTCTCGATTAGTTTAAAATTCAATGTATATCTACATCGTATTCAATACTTGAGAAAAATGAAAGAATAAAATTGTGATATTTTTAGTTCCGTAATACAGTACTAAAAAAATATTTATTTAGTTTGCATGGTTATAAATTAACCATATCTTAACTCGGGTGTATAAGTAATATTTGGTTACTTTGTTTACTAAAAAAGTTTGAAATACAACATTCTAAAACAGATTTTTTCAAAATTAACTTACAGTTTAAAAATCTCTTTTTAAAAAATATAGTGATTTTAACTATGATTAGAAGTTCTCGTTTAAACCCAGGTATACACTACTAACCCGAACCGCACATTAAACTAACTAATAGTGAGACATCAAGGCGTTTAACACTGGTGTCGCTTTCATATCCAAGAGACCTCATCAAACGCGCCTTAATTTACGACTAGGTGGGAGACCGTCGTTCCGTGTAATTCTGTCGTTGTCTGAATCAACGTAACATTGGACATTTGATACGACAGGGCATCTTACCTTCTTTTTATTTAATTCTTAAAATGAGAAAGTGAAATAGATATGTTCGGTGGGAGTGTCCGAGAACTTTGGGAGCCAGGAACGACAGCACGAGAATCCACCAGCCACAAAAGGACAACGGGAGAATCCCTGGATGATATCACTGTGTCCATGTATGATGTCTGGTTAGATTCCGATTCATTTTAAATCATTTAGGACAAAACGTCTGATCAAAGGAAAATAGATTTTCGGTGTTGTTTGAAGTTTACAGGTGCGAGCGGGCAATGGCATGTACAGGGCCCTATGTACGTTTACATGCCTATAAAAGACATTTGTGTAAGGAACTATCAAATTACAAAACTGCACTTACTAATGGATTCTTATGTTAATCTATGGAAGCATAAATAATGTATGATGCGAATACGAAAATCCACACTATACATTGAGCATCTTCAGTGTCTTAAGTACATTTGTAGGTGACATTTGTACAGGACCTCGACACCGTTTAAACGAAAGTCTTACATGCAGAGAACAAGCAGGTTTCCCATGTAACGCCCATCTTGAATTTGTCTAGATTACAACACCCTGGTAGCAAAAACATATTTGATACTGGCTGTTATCTTTCAGAAACATTGGGAAGCAGGTCGCAGGAGAACGTTCATACAAACGATTCGTCGTTCCGGCGTGGGTACGTCACAGTATGTTTTACAGTAGCCGAACAAGTACGTCTAACCAATACAGTTATGTTGACCACAGAGACAATTGTCCGATGATATATTGACCACAGTGACAATTGTACCATTATACTGACCACAGTGACAATTGTACCATTATACTGACCACAGTGACAATTGTACCATTATATTGACCACAGAGACAATTATACCATTATACTGACCACAGTGACAATTGTACCATTATACTGACCACAGTGACAATTGTAACATTATATTGACCACAGTGACAATTGTACCATTATACTGACCACAGTGACAATTGTACCATTATACTGACCACAGTGACAATTGTACCATTATATTGACAACAGAGACAATTGTACCATTATACTGACCACAGTGACAATTGTACCATTATATTGACAACAGTGACAATTATACCATTATACTGACCACAGTGACAATTGTACCATTATACTGACCACAGTGACAATTGTACCATTATACTGACCACAGTGACAATTGTACCATTATACTGACCACAGTGACAATTGTACCATTATATTGACCACAGTGACAATTGTACCATTATACTGACCACAGTGACAATTGTACCATTATACTGACCACAGTGACAATTGTCCGATGATATATTGACCACAGTGACAATTGTACCATTATACTGACCACAGTGACAATTGTACCATTATACTGACCACAGTGACAATTGTACCATTATATTGACCACAGTGACAATTGTACCATTATATTGACCACAGTGACAATTGTACCATTATACTGACCACAGTGACAATTGTACCATTATACTGACCACAGTGACAATTGTACCATTATAATGACCACAGTGACAATTGTACCATTATACTGACCACAGTGACAATTGTACCAATATATTGACCACAGTGACAATTGTAACATTATATTGACCACAGTGACAATTGTACCATTATACTGACCACAGTGACAATTGTACCATTATACTGACCACAGTGACAATTGTACCATTATACTGACCACAGTGACAATTGTACCGTTATACTGACCACAGTGACAATTGTCCGATGATATATTGACCACAGTGACAATTGTAACATTATATTGACCACAGTGACAATTGTACCATTATACTGACCACAGTGACAATTGTACCATTATATTGACCACAGTGACAATTGTACCATTATACTGACCACAGTGACAATTGTACCATTATACTGACCACAGTGACAATTGTACCATTATACTGACCACAGTGACAATTGTACCATTATACTGACCACAGTGACAATTGTACCATGACCACAGTACAATTGTACCATTATACTGACCACAGTGACAATTGTACCGATATTGATATATTATTGACCACAGTGACAATTGTACCATTATACTGACCACAGTGACAATTGTACCATTATACTGACCACAGTGACAATTGTCCGATGATATATTGACCACAGTGACAATTGTACCATTATGCTGACCACAGTGACAATTGTACCATTATACTGACCACAGTGACAATTGTACCATTATACTGACCACAGTGACAATTGTACCATTATACTGACCACAGTGACAATTGTACCGTTATACTGACCACAGTGACAATTGTACCATTATACTGACCACAGTGACAATTGTACCAATATATTGACAATTGTACCATTATACTGACCACAGTGACAATTGTACCATTATACTGACCACAGTGACAATTGTACCATTATACTGACCACAGTGACAATTGTACCATTATACTGACCACAGTGACAATTGTACCGTTATACTGACCACAGTGACAATTGTCCGATGATATATTGACCACAGTGACAATTGTAACATTATATTGACCACAGTGACAATTGTACCATTATACTGACCACAGTGACAATTGTACCATTATATTGACCACAGTGACAATTGTACCGTTATACTGACCACAGTGACAATTGTACCGTTATATTGACAAAAGTGACAATTGTACCGTTATATTGACCACAGTGATAATTGTACCGTTATACTGACCACAGTGACAATTGTACCATTATACTGACCATAGTGACAATTGTACCATTATATTGACCACAGTGACAATTGTACCATTATATTGACCACAATGACAATTGTACCATTATACTGACCACAGTGACAATTGTACCATTATACTGACCACAATGACAATTGTACCAATATATTGACCACAGTGACAATTGTACGATTATACTGACCACAGTGACAATTGTACCATTATACTGACAATTGTACCATTATATTGACCACAGTGACAATTGTACCATTATATTGACCACAGTGACAATTGTACCGTTATACTGACCACAGTGACAATTGTACCATTATACTGACCACAGTGACAATTGTACCATTATATTGACCACAGTGACAATTGTACCATTATATTGACCACAGTGACAATTGTACCATTATATTGACCACAGTGACAATTGTACCATTATACTGACAACAGTGACAATTGTACAAACATATTGACCACAGTGACAATTGTACGATTATACTGACCCACAGTGACAATTGTACCGTTATACTGACCACAGTGACAATTGTACCAATATATTGACCACAATGACAATTGTACCATTATATTGACCACAGTGACAATTGTACGATTATACTGACTACAGTGACAATTGTACCATTATACTGACCACAGTGACAATTGTACCGTTATATTGACCACAGTGACAATTGTACCATTATACTGACCACAGTGACAATTGTACCATTATATTGACCACAGTGACAATTGTACCATTATACTGACCACAGTGACAATTGTACAAACATATTGACCACAGTGACAATTGTACCATTATATTGACCACAGTGACAATTGTACCATTATATTGACCACAGTGACAATTGTACCATTATATTGACCACAGTGACAATACGTTGTCACAAATACAGGTTTGTATTCCTGCCATGTTGACAACACAGTCAGTATGATAGGGTAAATCAAGTACTTGTTCAAAATCTTGCTTCAGTGTCAGTTTTTTTTGTTTTGTTTTGTTTTTCCCCGTCGGATCTTAATGTTGAATTCCTGTTTGAATCATTTGACAAATATGCTGATATTAAAAACGAGTCAAAAACAAACACATTGTCTAACAATATAGAGAAATGAACAAAACTAAATTTACATATCAAAGCAGAGATATAAACAGAAAAATCGACTAAAAGTACATTGTCTAGACATGGCAGTGAAAGTTAATTTAAATTTCTGAAATAGCTGTATAAGTAATGCGTTTCAGAATTAAAGCGTGCTTTATATTCAGCAGCTCCTCACACGTTCTTGGTTTAACGGGTCTTCTTATCGCGGTCAAACGTAGAAATTATCTTATATGGTGTTAGTGTGTATTAGAAAAACCAGTTCGAACCAATAACCTCACTTTCATAGTTACTCGCGTTGTTGTGTGTTTGGGCAAGGCACTTCAACCAGACTGTTCAGACTGGCGTGCGACGGGCCTCCGGTATCGTGTTCAGTGGGGTAGTCACAAACTATAACAAGGAGATCACGCCTTAAAAATGACACATGCTGTTCATAGGGTGATAGACCTTTAAACTTGTCGTATCTAAAACTTACGGTTTTTATAGTTAAAAAATACTACAACCGAGAAACTTGATGATTACACAATATAAAGATATGTAACATCTTCGTCTCGAAAAGCAGTTTAGATTTTAACCTATATGTACATTGTTTGAAAACTATGGTAGCGTGCGCGCCGCTCGTGCCAGACTTACCACACGATTGGGCTTACTAGATATGACATACTGATAACGGGGTTCGCATATTAATTTCAATCATCCTTGACCACTTGTTAAAATTAAAGGGCAAACCCTCCATGTCCCGTTTCCTTATCTCATACCTCAAATTGGAAGGTGTCGTTCTAACTCGGGCGTTAAGCGACTGTCCACGGGGGTTAATTGTAACAGGAGATATAATCTACCGTTAGTAATCTATGATAGCCAAACAGGCTAAAAACGCTGTATTAGGTGTAACCCTCGATAGAACCAATAGCCTTAAGGTCAACTAATACTTATGCAAAGTCATTATGGCCATCCATTTTTTGTCAAAACATCCATTCAAGCAAAAAATGTTATCGTATAGTGTTACAAATTTTATCAAAGCATTAAGTCAGGTTCCGCGCTGTGTACCTGGTCAGTGTTTTAGAGTCATCCATCATAGCTTACCTGTACAGGTAAATTGAAAAGGTCAACAGGTAAAACATGAAATACGAGTTTAACGAATTTCGTGAGAGAAAAAACAGTAACTAATTCAAGACATTGTGAAATTGACACTAGTTCTTGACGGCTAACATGCATGAACACATGTGACAATTAAACAGGTGGAAATAAATGATGTTTGGACTGAAAGAGCGCGAGGAAACATCGAGTACAAACAATTAAAATCATCCTGGCATTTACAATCGTAAACCAGAAATGTGGATACCCTTCAGTTATAGCATTAATACGATCCATATTATGTCAAATTCCCCACCCCCTTCCTCACCCACACAACCCCGATCCAACCAAGCTGCACCGTCAATTTTAAATTTTGACGTAAATTCCCAAACGACCGTCAGATTTCGGAACTCGAAAACCTAGATTACTTCCAACAAAAAAACGCCATTTGGCAAAGTAGGTTTGAACATTATTGCCCGAGCTATATTTTCTTGTATATATTTGCAAGTATGTAAATAATTATAAGAGCTCAGGTCCATATTTTTTAACATTTTATACAGTATTTCTTACAAAGTCGTGCACCTTTGCAAATATTTTAACGGAAATGTGTCGCATACAACACAAATCTATGTTACGATACTTTTAAATCTTTTTTTTTAAATATAAACCAATCATTTCATGCCGAGAATCGGGACTTATTTACCTCCCTGGGCACAAAATAAGTAATTGAAACGGTAATGGAAGCAGGCGATGATTGACAAAAACATGTAAAAGTTGTAAGGTATCTAGGAAACTTTGATGGAGGCAAATACAATCTACCACATTTCCCTGGAGTCCATTAGTTCCCCGTGTCATTTGCTCTTACCGTTTGGTTGCCGTTTGAAATTTGGAAAATTTACATCTCTAGAATAATTCTATGTCAACCATCAAAGATGACTTAATCCCCCGTAAACCCGTCGTTGTTATCATTTTCTAATAAGCTGACTTTTGACACGCCTCGTACTACGCTACTGGATGACCACGTCTGGGGTCACGTGCCGAGGTCACGGGTTCGGCCATTGTCCAGCACAGCTGATACAATCTAAACGTCATGACGGGTGATTATTTTCCGATCGTTTATTGAGCGTGATAGGATCGACAGACGGCGATGAACCCTGATCCTTCAATAACGATTTCATAAGATTTCTAGTTCATCACCTTGAACAGTTAAAAGTCAATATGGACCATGACTGTTTGAATATTTCGTAAAAAAATGTTAAAACACCTACACACAAGCACACAAACAAATATGTTATCTTTAATATTCTGGTACTCAAGTGGTTAACAACGGCTACTAAAAACCATGTTTTCTCGATTTGTTGTGAAAACTCAATACTTCCCTGTTCAATATGATATTTAAATACTTGATACCTTTAGAGTGTCGTTCGTGTTATACTTATTACAGGTGCAGTGACAACAGTTACAAAATTTAACATAAGTTGAAATTTCGCTTGAGATTGTTGTCTGTGTTGGGGTAACGTTTCTTCATCTTCATTACATACATTTCAATAAATTTCTGTATCACTTGTCCTTTGGTTCAGATCTTAAAGCTTTTGAAAACAAACCAAGCGTATTTCACATATTATGTCCACATTTATTTAAGTTATGTACAATTGACAGATTGAATCAGGAAAATTAATATGACTACTTGCTGAATGGAGGGGGCTCGGCTATAACCGGAACTAAGGTGTTCAGCCAAATCAATCAATCAATCAATCAATCAATCAATCAATCAATGAGGCGATAGCTTGTTCAATTATCATGAATTAAAACAATTTAAAGAATCAGCTAATCAGAATTGTGTGAAAATCAAGTGCAGTGAATATAAAGTAATGACAACTTATTTTCGACCTCATTTTTCAGAGGAAATTTCAGATTCTGTTAATTCACATACAACAGTGGTGTAATAACGTACTGTTTTATCACCACGCTCTAATTCGTTTCTCTTGCATTAAATTGTTGAACAGATACGCCAGTGGTTAACAACTTGTTTTGTAATAAGAGAAATAACAAGACGAAATAAATTTGAAGCTACGTTAAAATCAAAGTTAGGCTTATCAAGATGTTCTACTACATCCTCTAAAATGCCTTCGAAAATCACCATCTCACAGAAAATATAGTTCACGTCAAGAACCGCATGTATAAGGTACCTTCTCACACTCGTCCTTGGTACAAATAATTAGGTTATTCAGGTAAAACGGGCTTACATAATGCAAATAAATGAGGTTAAACAGGCTAACCACTGGTCAAATACCTAGAGAATCCAGGTAAATACACACACCTGACGTATTCCCTCGTGATTTAAACCTAGTCACTGTTAATCATAAGTAACTGCCAATATCGATCACAAGTGCGAGTAACTTCCGGTACTTGTTTGAGCAACTTCCGGTACATAGCGACGGTATTGGTCACAGCGACTGTATTGGTACTGATATTTGATATTGGACAAACCAAACAGACTGGACAGGAAATTAACATGAATTATATACAGAAGTATACCTTCTGAAAGTGTGTTCTCGAACTTGGAAGCCCAGTGAAATCCAGTTACTATACAATGTAGAAGGGCATCTCAAAGTCAACCGATAAATCTCCATATTTTATCGTTAGAAATGACCATCGACACAAATATGAGTTCCTGTGTAATAAGATGTCTAGTTTTACTACCATTCTTAAACCTTATCTTTTTAGCAGTGTCACTAATCATTTTTAAAAAGAATTCTGAAAGGGAAATAAAACACACTATATCCTAAAGAGAGAAACGGAACATTGTACATTGTAAAATGATATCATCCTGGAGTCAGTGCTTAAATGAAATGATAAGTAAATGGTTCAATTTTTGTTTAAATAACGTTTGAAAATGGTCACTGATCCTTGTTCGTCACGAACCAGTCTTTGAACAACCGGGCCCTTGGGTCAGTACCTCAATGACGTGCTTTCGTGTACTTAACGTTCTTCTAAAATTATCTGGTATATAAAAATTAAGAAATTTTATTGAATGATGGGGCTGGTGTACCTCCCCGTCTAGATTTTGATTTTTTCTTTCGATCACTTCGGATTTTCTTAGTCGCCTCCTAGGCTTCAAACTCTAGGTCTTTATCATCACTGCCGAGACCTAGAAGGACGAAACATCTGTATGATGCAGTTTAAATCATTGTATGGTTGTACTGTATCACAATCTAAATTTGTACTAAAGGTGGTATTCACATGTGTGTCCTTTCTACAATCTTCCATAATCTTCCAATCCAGAGTTGGTATCCTTCCGTTCCTATACCAAGATAAGCATACACTTTAACCGGAACAATTTAACAAAAAAAAAAAAAACGAAAAAAAAAAAAAAAAAAAAAAAACAAACAAAAATGGGAGTGGGGAGCGCTCACAAAATATCGGGACTTTTTCAGTGCAATGTTTCACGGAACATTTGAAGGAAACTGGTAAAAAAATCCTAACTTGAATCATTCTAAACCAGACAAGGCGGAGCTCTGCAATAAATACCAAATCTTATGTACATTATCACTTATTAAACTATGCAAGCTTAAAGCTTCAAAAAGTGTGCTTTATATTTTTCAGTATAAAAAATATAAACTTGGTTGTAGGAGAGATTATTTGCCATAAAACTTCGTATTCTTCTGCAGACAGGACAACAAATGCACATATTTCTAACGTTAAAGTGATTCTTAACAGTTTTTTTTCTCTAACGATGTGTAGACTCCTTTCTGCACATCCGTGTTCGATCAAAGTTTCAGTGCAGTAAAAGAACATCGATAATAAAGGTTTTCCTTCATGTTGTTATGTAACGTTTGGTGTGCTGGCAACAGTCACGACAAGGAGAATGAGTAGATTTTCTATCACAACTACATGTATGTAAAGTTTCCAGCAGGTTTCATCATATATTTTACAATGATTTCACAATATGTACATTGTACCAATTAAAACAACAAACACGTGTTTCACATAGTAGCTGCAAACCCTAAACGTTATGGTCGGTTAAAGTCACCGACCGTAGCCTGTTATTCACACTCGTTTGGTCCAATAATGGATAACGAAACACAGACAATGTATTTAGTAACGGTTTAACATCCCGCCTTATCTTTCGACCATTATCGGTTGACATCTGTTTTCATTCCTGAACAATCGCCTGCTATCATCAGTCTCACGATAGGTGTTGCGTCTGAACGGGATTAATCACTTCGAGATCTCGCGAGATACATGAACAAATAACGCGAGATTGAAAAAGTGTGTTTTTCAAGTATCTCAGTGTTATTTTTTTTTTTTTTGTTCATATATTACCATCATTTTAATTGTTGGTTTGAATTAAGATTTTATTAATATGTCGATATTTTCTTGTGTTTTTTATCAGTGTCATACAGTGACATACATAACACTAAACCATTACTTTTAATTGTTATTTTATATTCTTTACAAAAATATCGGGAAAGTGCATGCTCCAGTTTTGATAAGAACGTATTTTAAGAATTCGGGATGTTTTATCAGGAATACAGTGTAGGTACATGTACACACTTACCGACGTAAAAGTACATATATAATGACTACCATGTGCTATAACCTTCCAAAAGGTGATATATTAAAGTTAAGTGGACATAAAAAATGAGTAGTTTATCTTCAGCGTAATTTGTTTGATTTTTACCGGCATTTTAACAAGTTACATCAACATTCCAAGTGTTCGTTCGAACTCTGAGAATGACTCGGTAAGGGTCGGAACATTCTCAGAAAGAATTCCGCTACGATGGGAGAAAAGAAGATAAATTGATAAAATAGTGGTACAAAGACGCCTGCAAAAGGTCATTATCACTGCTACACGGCGATTAGGTATTGTGTTCGGGTATAACGTTTTGGAAATACTGCATTAGTAACATTGATAACATATTGATAACACTGCATCAACATTAGAAGGCTGGAGAAAAAAAAGGGGAGGATAGAGGAACAGCAGGAGAAGGGCTTGAAGACCAGAAGGAGGAGGAGAAGTAGTAGGAAGAGGAGGAGGGCCTGAAGACCAGAAGGAGGAGGACAGGTATGATGATGTAATGAGGAGGAGGATTAGCAGCAACAATTGCAGATGCAGGGAGGGGTAGGAAGAGAGGAAGCGAGGAAAGACAGAGGGAAGCATAGGAGGGATAGAAGGTAAGGAGAAGGAAAGTAGAGGAGGTAGAGTAATGGAGCAGCGAGAGGGGTAAAAGAAGCAGCAGGGGGGTAGGAGGGGGAAGAAGAGGAGTGATAGAAGAAGGGAAAAGGGAGGTGGAGGGAAGGAGCAAAAGAGAAGGAGTGTAGTAAGAGGAAGGGGAAGATGATTAGGATAGATGAGAAGAAAGAGGAAGGGTACTTGGAGCAGCAGGAGGGGTAGGAGAAGGAAGTGGGGAGATGTAGTACGCAGATTAAGACGAGTAGAAGAAGGAGGGGAGGAGGAAAGAAGAAGAGGGAGAGGAGGAGAATAACAGCACCAGCAGCGGAGAGGGATAGAAGAAAGAGAAGACGAAAGGAGAGGAGGAGTGGAGGAGAAGTGAGAGGAATAAAGGAGCAGGAAGAGGAAAGGAGGAGGAGAGAGCAAAGGATGAGGGGTGTAGAAAGAGCAAGAGGGGGAATGACGAATGAAGTGGAGGAGGATACAGGAGCAGCAGGAGGAAGGTTAGAATTCGGAAGAGGAGGAGAAGAGGAAGAGGGGTAGAAAAAGGAAGAAGGAAGTGGAGGAGTAGGGCAGAGGAGCAGCAGTAGGACAGAAGGAGCAGGGACAGAAGACGAAAGAGGAAGGGGCAGGAGGAGGTGGGGTAGAAAAAGGAAGAAGGAAGTGGAGGAGTAGGGCAGAGGAGCAGCAGGAAGACAGAAGGAGCAGGGACAGAAGACGAAAGAGGAAGGGGCAGGAGGAGGAGGGGTAGAAAAAGGAAGAAGGAAGTGGAGGAGTAGGGCAGAAGAGCAGCAGGAAGACAGAAGGAGAAGGGACAGAAGACGAAAGAGGAAGGGGCAGGAGGAGGGAGGAGGAGGGGTAGAAGAAGGAAGTGGAGGAGTAGGGCAGAGGAGCAGCAGGAAGACAGAAGGAGCAGGGACAGAAGACGGAATGGGTAGGAGAAGGAGAAGGAGGGGCAGAAAACCGAAGAGAGGGAGGAGGAGGAAAAAAATTACATTACTAAATTCATACTAACAAACGAGCACGTGAATGTGTGATAACCCAGGGTTATCCAGGTTACATCTACTAGGGCTGGTTACTGACTACTGAAGCTGATACTGACTTATTAGGCAATTAAGGAGGGGCAGTTACCACTAGTCTAAATTTATCACTGGTCAGTCTGTAGATTATAGGGCTTTAGAACGATTGATTATACTCATTGTCAATTGGAGTTGTTCATATACGAAATGTACCAGGTCTCTCACACTTTAACGGGTCAGATTAATAAATCAATTTCGCTGGAGGGGCGACCTGGATGACATGCTTACGTACAGAGGTCTGATAATGTTACAGTTCTAATGAATAATTTTATCGGATGTTTAAGAAAGTTCCATCAAAATGAGAAAAATTAACATCCATCAATGATAACGTATTGCTTAGAGGAGTGGAAAGTCCGCCATGTGAAAAACACGACCGTGGATAACTCTAGAAATAAATCCTATTGGTGATTTCTTTGGTATTACCATATTTGGTGCCACACAGTACCTCAGTTTCATCAACAAAAAACCCACTGCAGTGTTTTAAAATTCTCGATTGATATAGTCAATTAATTTTTCAAAGTATTGAAACCCGCGACTGCAAAATCATTGCGCTAACTTTTATTTACAGTCTAACCTGTATTAAACGGCCACTGTTAGGAAATCATGAAAGTGGCCTTTATAGAGAGGTGGCCTCTTAATTGAGGTTCCTTATTTTCGAACCCACGGATAGCCGCTTACGAAGCGAAAACACTCGCAATGAAATTTGATCGACAAAAAACAACTAAATGTGTTATTTTTCGACAGTGCATTTATTCTCTCTTAATGATCGATATTTTGTTCGATGCAGAAACTTTCGATCCGATATATCTATCGAACGTTTTTCGTTTGCTGCTCATATTTCGAAGTGATTTGCCACAATAGTGATAATATGTCTGTATTGTGTATACCAGTGACGTAAATGAAATCAAACTCAATATAAAAGGCATGGTGAATTGTGTTTACGTGCCATCAGCTGTTTTCTTTGTAAGAATGTTCACGTGGCGAGAAAATGTGACTCGCAGTCAAGAAAGCTTGTCAAATGAATTGTGATCAAAACGGCCGTTTAAACGAGATTCAATCGCGAGTTTGGGGAGGAAAGGGTGGCCGCTGGCCGCGTTAGACAGGTGGCCGTTAAATTAGGTATCATTAATGAGCAAAAACGATTGGGAGGGTCTGAAAACGGCCGTTATAAGCAGGTGGCCGTCTAACTAAGGTGGCTGTTATGACAGGTTAGACTGTATTTATTTTGATTTGTTTATTTTGATCGTTTGCAATTTACACTTGTGTTGGATTGTGCATAAGTGCATTGCATGTTACAATATAATTTATCATTAACACTATCTGATGTGTAACTTAAGAATATATCCGGTGATTTCCATTACCTGGCTATGATAGGGTACATATTAGAACAAGGACGGCTATATTTACTTTCACTTTAACAATATCACACCGATATCTCTAGGTACATCCGTCATTTGTTCCAGCCGAGGTCGAGTGGTTTGAGACAACACTCACCTGTCAGCTACGAGTAGGTGACAGATTAACGCATGCGCACAGGTCAAACGGTTAAAGACTATTTATTTTACTTCCGTAACATCAGCAATATTTTTATTTATAATTTATCAAGAGAACAAAACAGCGTTGATGTTTTAGCAGATATTTTATATTCGTACGAGGACCAGAAATTTCTCACGATGTATTTTTTGTTGTCGACATTTTAAACGAAATAAACATCTGTCAAGGCCCGCCGATATTATTTATGGCTGTTACAGGCAAGAGACCTCGGTATGTAAACAAGTCCGGTCAATAAGTTTACCTTTGTTTCCACTTAAAATGCTGGCAGGTCACGTCAAATATACATGCTAGGTACATACCAAAAGGCAAGAACTTTATACAGACTTTTGAACATATAATCATGTACTAATAGATTTCATGGAGGGTTTAGGATTCTGTTTATGAAAGTTACCGAAAACCAAAAAATCCCGAAAGAGACTTCCTAGAAATAGAGTGTATATGTATGTTTGTAACTTCAGGAACACAGAGGAGCATGACAACAATCGATCAGTTGGTCCATGTGAACCGACAATGTACATGTATCTGCATGTATGTATACTGTAACTTACAGTGGCTGAAATACACAATATTTCGTCCTTTTTGCATTGTTGCCTGCGAAAATATACACACAACACACACAAAACGAAATTACGAACCCGGCCCAACGTTATCACATAAAAAAGGCGGGGTAAACCCCATGAAAGAGAAATAACGAGAGACACTTAACTAAGCAAAACAAAGACGCCGAAGCTTAAAAAATATGTAAGATGGCATTTTTTCCCCCTCCGGAAAAAAAAATAACACAAAGCTGCTACGCTTTCGATTACTGTGACAAGGTGTCAGGACCTCGCATCTATGTCGTGGCATGTTAAAGTGCGGGCTGATTAGCTCCATCAGTCGAGGTTATCGTCAACAAATCATCAGATCTTGTTAAGGCTTAAATAAATAAACAAACACCAAGTCCGATTATAAATAATGTTCCTTACACTAATGGTCAGAAAATCATTTTCAGCAATGTTATATCCAAATTCCACGGGCTTCAATACCCACACGGAACATGTAATATGTCGGTCTCAATACCCACACAGAACATGTAATATATCAGTCTCAATACCCACACAGAACATGTCATATGTAAGTCTCAATACCCACACTGAACATGTAATATGTCAGTCTCAATACCCACAAGGAACATGTAATATGTCAGTCTCAATACCCACACTGAACATGTAATATGTCAGTCTCAATACCCACACGGACATGTAATATGTCAGTCTCAATACCCACACGGAACATGTAATATGTCAGTCTCAATACCCACACGGAACATGTATTATGTCAGTCTCAATACCCACACGGAACATGTAATACGTCAGTCTCAATACCCACACGGAACATGTATTATGTCAGTCTCAATACCCACACGGAACATGTAATATGTCAGTCTCAATACCCACACGGAACATGTAATATGTCAGTCTCAATACCCACACGGACATGTAATATGTCAGTCTCAATACCCACACGGACATGTAATACGTCAGTCTCAATACCCACACGGAACATGTATTATGTCAGTCTCAATACCCACACGGAACATGTAATATGTCAGTCTCAATACCCACACGGAACATGTAATATGTCGGTCTCAATACCCACACGGGACATGTAATATGTCAGTCTCAATACCCACACGGAACATGTAATATGTCAGTCTCAATACCCACACGGGCCATGTAATATGTCAGTCTCAATACCCACACGGGACATGTAATATGTCAGTCTCAATACCCACACGGACATGTAATATGTCAGTCTCAATACCCACACGGACATGTAATACGTCAGTCTCAATACCCACACAGAACATGTAATAAGTTGGTATTTTACTTACACAAGCATACTGTTTGTTAATCTTAGTAATCATACCGGAACGTGTAACAGATCAATCGCAATACTGTACGGGACAACAGGAGGTTAATCTAGTACTCGTACGGACCATGTACTAGGTTAACACGTGACGTGTAATACACTAGACAAGGTACTCACATGTCACAAGTTATACACTAGACAAGGTACTCACACGTCACAAGTTATACACTAGACCCGGTACTCACACATGACGTGTAATACACTAGACAAGGTACTCACACGTCACAAGTTATACACTAGACAAGGTACTCACACGTCACAAGTTATACACTAGACAAGGTACTCACACGTCACAAGTAATACACTAGACCCGGTACTCGCACGTGACATGTAATGCACTAGACCCGGTACTCGCACGTGACATGTAATACACTAGACCCGGTACTCACACTTGACATGTAATGCACTAGACCCGGTACTCACATGTGACATATAATACACTAGACCCGGTACTCACACGTGACATGTAATACACCAGACCCGGTACTCACACGTGACAAGTAATGCACAAGACCCGGTACTCGCACGTGACATGTAATACACTACACCCGGTACTCACACTTGACATGTAATGCACTAGACCCGGTACTTACATGTGACATATAATACACTAGACCCGGTACTCACACGTGACATGTAATACACCAGACCCGGTACTCACACGTGACAAGTAATGCACAAGACCCGGTACTCGCACGTGACATGTAAAGCACTAGACCCGGTACTCACACTTGACATGTAATGCACTAGACCCGGTACTCACATGTGACATATAATACACTAGACCCGGTACTCACACGTGACATGTAATACACCAGACCCGGTACTCACACGTGACAAGTAATGCACAATTCCCGGTACTCGCACGTGACATGTAATGCACTAGACACGGTACTTACACATGACATGTAATGCACTAGACCCGGTACTCACACGTGACATGTATTACACCAGACCCGGTACTCACACGTGACATGTAATGCACAAGACCCGGTACTCACACGTGACATGTAATGCACTAGACCCGGTACTTACACATGACATGTAATGCACTAGACCCGGTACTCACATCTGACATATATAACACTAGACCCGCTACTCACACATGACATATATAACACTAGACCCGGTACTCACACATGACATGTAATGCACAAGACCCGGTACTCGCACGTGACATGTAATGCACAAGACCCGGTACTCACACGTGACATGTAATGCACTAGACCCGGTAATCACACCTGACATATTTAACACTAGACCCGGTACTCACACATGACATGTAATGCACTTGACCCGGTACTCACACGTGACATGTTATACACTGGACCCGGTAGTCACGGTAGTCACGGTAGTCACACGTGACATGCACATGTAATAGGTACATTGAAGTAGGTCAGTCTCTCATCATTCATACGATGAATGTTCAGATGGGGCAAAATAGATGGTATTAAACCCTGCAGCTTCCCTTCTCCCCCCTCCCCCTCCTCAACAAATCTCATTTGAAGTAGCTATTGTACATATCAAAGGAACATGCGTCTATTTAACAAATTCTTCAAGTAAAGTGATGCAAACCACTTTAACTGGCTTTTATTTGAAACATGAATTATGTAAATAAATTTCAAAGAATATGTTTTCTTTTCGTCGTAGGAAACAACGTTCCGTCAAAGACGGGTAATTTGACGTGATTTCGCGAGATCTTAAACGACAGCCGCCATTGTTGAAGATCTGAGACCTGACAGCGTGGTTCACCACGGGTCATTCGATCATGATCCGGATAAAAGGTTCTGTAAACGATGCTTAAGTGAAATATAATAATTACCAAAATTTTCCGCCGGTGCATTGTATAGCTGTCAAGTGTTGTATTAGGGCAGAAGTGACAATTGACGACCGCTTATTAACTTTTGATCGTGAACAAATACTTGTGTCAAACACACACATGTATCAGTTTCGATTTGGTCGGTCCTTGTCATTCAGACGCTTGATTATGAATGACTGGTTTATTCAGGTACTCGAGAGGACTTTGGAAAGTCGTACAATGCTATTTAATTATGGAAATCGTATAATACCCATATCGGTGTTGTTCGGCCTTCAGGAGGTGTTACAGTTGGTAAATATTGTAGACATGTGCTCTCGGAGACTCTTTGTGATATACACAAATATATAAACGATAGATTCGGCACGTCTGTTCTATTGATAATAGTTATACTCTTCTGCTGTAAGGACCAAATTTACCACACGATCTGTATACGGGCGAATGTAACACAAGCGGTATCGTTTACAATACAATATGTAATTTTGATTAACACAAGAAAACGAATCTGGGCTAGACGAGATTTGAACTAGGAACTCTAGACGGGAGGTCTAACACAAACAGATGAGCTACCAATTCGTAGGGAATCATCCGCCCCTGTCATCTGTATGATTCATTTTTTTGTCTTTGTTTTTCTCCAAGTATTTGCCCTGAAAACAACATCATTTTCAAATCATACACGCAATACTTAAAACGAGACATGTCCACTGGCACCAAAGAAAGGACCGATGATACAGTATATAAAGTCAACTGATTCCGGTTCGGTTTTTTAACCCGAGATCTCGGAGTGTTAGAGAGAAGCCTCATTAGTTGAACTGTTTGGTCACTGGAAGTCGCCCAGTATGGTCCAGCTACGGTGGTCGGGTGACGCAGTGGAAACACTCGACTTTCACCTGAGCGCCCGGGGTTCGATTCGCGACAGGGAAGTAAAAAGGTATGTTGTCACCTGCCCGGCAACGTGGGTTTTCCACGGGTGTCTCGGTTTCCTCCCACAGAAACCCTCGCGCGCTTCAATCCGGGCCAAAAAGAGTGATTAATAAAGCTGTAAAACTTGGTTGCGCTATTCTGTTGTAAAATAAATAAAGCTTGTGTTTGTAATTTCAAATTAGTACGATGTGACACTATAGCCGTGTTTGGTATGACGTCCCACTGTCGACGCAAGTGATATTTTTTGTATTGTAATCAGCAGTAGTGTCGTTGATATGTAGGACCAAAGGGAAAACAAATCTATTCTTAGTAACATGCATTGAACTTAATAATGTATAAATAAAGAATTCCAAACGCCTAGAAACGATTACCTAAAACAGGTTACCATAGCAACACTGAAATACATACATATTGGTCTTATTTATAGATTTGGGCGTGTACAGGTACTGTAAACATTTCATAAAGTGTTTATCAATTAGCAGCAGTACACATGTACGTTTTGAAATAAACTATAATGAATGGAGAGATTATATCTATTTTAAGTACTAAACGTGAACAGTGGTGCATGATGATATTACATACAAAATATATACATACATTTCGTGAAATACATATGAATATTACTTTATTGTTAAAAGGATATCTACATTTTTGGCAGTTATGATAACCACAAGGAGCGTCATTACCTTGAGATACAAGTAATAAACTTCAGGTAGATTTGTAGGTAATAAATTCCAGGTAGATATGTAAGTAATACACTCCATGTAAGTCTGTTTTTCACCACCATCAGGTGGTTTTGTTTGGTGGGCCACCTATAGGTGTAAACTAGATCACCTTTTTTCACAGAATGAGATTGTATGTCAACGATCACGTCTGCTCCATATAACACATAACATATACGTGGTATTTATGCAATAGTAGATACCTATCTCGGGTTAATATTCCGGGAGGGGATTCCTCGGTTTTACGTGTATTATGATACGGGGTGACTGTCTTAATATTACGCTCGATTACGTTATAACAACAGTCGGGGGGAGTTCGCGGTGTCTCCTGGTAAAAATATACTTAACGATAAGCTGAAATTTTATAAAACATTTAGAAAATCTGAAAATATCTTACCTTTGGGCAGAGACATGTGTTACAGAATCAGGAAAAAGACAAAGAAACAAAATAACAATAATAGGTCATGAATGATTATAAGTATTTGTAAATATTTTCAGATTATAAGTAAAAGGAATACAGATGGCTTTCTTTAAAAATTTGTAAATATTCATCTTTTACAAAAAATTCATATTTGAAGCCCTTACTTTTATTTCAAGAAACATTAATATATTAACAGTGTTACAGCACGGAAATTCACAATTTAGAGCATTTCAAATCAGACTTTTTTGTACCATAATTTTCTTATCGCAACATCAAACTTTTAAGAGAAATCTTATGCCAATTCAAATTACGTCTTTTTCGTATAAAAGAGTTATCGGTGTAATTAACATTCGGATTAAAGAGTTTTCGCTGTAACCAACGTTCCGTATTAAAGAGTATTCGCTGCAAAAAACATTCTCGACTAGTTTTGATTGTAACCATGATTCCGGATAAAAGAGTGTTCGCTCCACCCAACAATCCGGATTAAAGCGTTTTTGCTGTAAACGACGTTCTGTATTTTGAGTTATCGTTGTAGCCAACGTTTCCCCCCTCGTGTACATGTACGCAGTACCAGCCTTGGTGAACTTAGATCTGTTTACTTAAGGTATTACGGTAGAGTTTACTTTATAACCTTTTCAGATGGGAAAGCCATATTGATATTCAGCTCAAACGACGAGTTATGACTGTAATAGTAAATTTCCTTAATCTGACGACACACAATATTTGACATTTGTAGTAAATCACCAACGTGTTTAATGAGATCCAAACATTTGCGACATGTACGTGTAAATTTCAGACGTAGATACAATCGATGTTTATTAGTGCTATGTTTCATTCTACAAAATACTGGAAAAACGTTCTTCACTTTGGATGCAAATTATACAGATGAGTCGATTTAAAATGCACTTTAGAATTTTTAACTGAATACAAATTTGATGCATTTAATGATAGACACTGAGATATTTTTTAGATTGTTAAGACACTTATAGTACCAATTCAAAAGTTCACGGTAAAATATATCAAATATAAAATACCTGTGCAGGTACTCTTGTTTTGAAAAAATAAAAAGATTTTGCAGCAGTTTTCAAAGTTGACAAGACTCGTCTTGTAAAACTTTAGCAGATAGCAAAGGTCATTCTGCTTGAGGAATAAAAGAAAGTATTATTTAAAAATCCGATTTACTTATGAAATTTGACGTCTCTATATGATATGGTTGCACGTACACATTGTACACGATGTTTTACTCCGCGTCTCTTATAGAACTCTATTATCTATTAACATTCACGCAGATTCAATATCACTCTACACATACCGCAGACGCAAACAGTTTTATTATATTTTGACATCATTTTCCACAATGCCAAGACTTTCATCATCAGTAGACAAAATTTGTGTATATTTGCTTTCTACCGAAGGGAAACGATGTCAGTCTGTGTGTACACAGAACTGATATTGATAGAAATCTCCTTCACCCTTTTTCGTACCCTATGTTAAACCACAACATTGATAAAAACTAGAAATTATCCCATATACGCCCACCAGTCAATACAACAAAATACATTATCACCAAACTGCAAACAAACATCTGCCTTTTATTTAGCACACAAACAACCACATAACCCACAAGCAACTAAACACTACATAACCCACAAACAACTAAACACTACATAACCCACAAACAACTACACACTACATAACCCACAAACAAACACCATACACACAACTTAACACTACATAACACACAAACAACTAAACACTACATAACACACAAACAACTTAACACTACATAACACACAAACAACTTAACACTACATAACCCACAAACAACTACACACTACATAACACACAAACAACTAAACACTACATAACACACAAACAACTAAACACTACATAACCCACAAACAACTAAACACTACATAACCCACAAACAACTAAACACTACATAACCCACAAACAACTAAACACTACATAACCCACAAACAACTAAACACTACATAACACACAAACACCTAAAAACTACATAGCCCACAAACAACTAAACACTACATAACCCACAAACAACTAAACACTACATAACCCACAAACACCTACACACTACATAACACACAAACAACTAAACACTACATAACCCACAAACACCTAAACACTACATAACCCACAAACACCTAAACATTACATAACCCACAGACAACTACACACTACATAACCCACAAACACCTAAACACTACATAACCCACAAACACCTAAACACTACATAACCCACAAACAACTAAACACTACATAACACACAAACAACTAAACACTTCATAACCCATAAAACACCTAAACACTTCATAACCCACAAACAACTTAACACTACATAACCCACAAACAACTAAACACTACATAACCCACAAACAACTAAACACTACATAACCCACAAACAACTTAACACTACATAACCCACAAACAACTAAACACTACATAACACACAAACAACTAAACACTACATAACCCACAGACAACTACACACTAAATAACCCACAAACAACGCAACACTTCATAAACCCTTCACACTACCAAAAACCTCTAAACTATCCTTCCCAAAGAGTTAACTTTACTCTGTTCATAAATCACTCTTACCCTAAACTTCTCACAGACTAAACCAAAACCTTTGTCGCTATCTTAAAATGACAAATGAACGCAAATCCAGTCACAATCACTCAAAGCACGATTTATTACCCTAAAGTCCCGACTGCACAGCTTTTGTTCAACACCACAAACCCTATCAAACGTAACAACATAAGACCAACGTGAGGCCGAGACATCAACATGCACGTGTGGCTGATAATCTGCATCTGTAACGGAATCTTAAGTAAAAGGCAAAAAGAATGATTAAAAAAAATGCTTTATTCCCCACGGAGTGATCAAACACGCTCCTATCAATGTTTGATTAGCATGCACTTCTCAATGAAGCGCTTAATTGGCGTATTCAGGTAAAAACTTATAAATTAAATCTAGCGAGATAAAGATTACAGGTTTTTCATTAATACACATAAAGAACACACAGGTATGAATAGGGGGTTCATCTGGTTACTTCCGGGACTTACACACAGGAATGTAATGTACACACAGACGACTGACCTAATCACTGCTACAATATAGAGATATATCCTTCACTAACACCCATGTTGATGTACAGATTAGAAATTGAATTGTTCTGACTGAAAACGATGGAAACACTTCAAGATGAATGCATCAGTTTTGTTTTTACAAGGATCAAAATGCCAGTACTGTTTTAAGAAGTCACTATTACAACAGGATTAAAGGACTGACTTTAGAATTGATCTATTAATCTTATTTCTCTAAAGCTCAACGTGTCAAAGAAATATTTAAAAAGAAATTATGATAACAAAACCCTAGAGGTTTGGTGTAAATCCTGACTGTATTACTAAGTTTTGAAATGGATGATAGATCTTTCAAGTACCTGTCTTTCACGAGCTAACCAGGTGGTTGTCAATATCATTACGAAAATTCTGCTTAGAATTTTTCGAGTATGTGTTAAATAAATAACGTTGGAATTCGTTAATCTGTGAGACCACAATGAAATGTGCTAGTTGCAAAGATTTTTTTTTAAAATATGAAGTGTTTGTAAAATTATTATTTTCGAAAACGACATTGACAGTTTTAACAATGATTTCTTTAGCTATGTAAATAATAGTGTTTACACATTAAACAACCATGTTTACATAATTCATACATAAAAGTTAACGGTATGATTTGTATCGAACACAGTCGTGACATTTTATGCTCACATAAGTAAAAAAATATTTTATAAAGTAAACCGTTGTCTGGTTGGAATTATAGATTGTGATTTCTAATTTCCTTCCAAATTCACAAAATGCATTTTTCTACTAAAAAAATAAAACTTTTGATAAAGAAAAATCAGCTTACCTGTTTGTGCGTCGATAAATCCCATTAGGTTAACATGAAGAATACACATATATGTTACGAATATTAAACTCATAGCCATCGTAATTAATAAAATCCTGGCGGAATTATATATAACCACATTTATCTATATAAAATCCAGTTTCGCTTTAATAGACGGACCCAAGACTGCATCGGCGTGTACCGAACACGCCCGCCATCATTCAGGGTCAGCCTACTCGAACGGACCCGAAATATTTATAATGCAATGCTCTCTTGAGCGTGAGAGATGCAGTCTCGCGTTGACTTCCAACTCTCGCGTTGTGGCAGTTATAGAGTTTGTCATCCTCCGTATCAAATTATAAATTCGACTATCAAGTGAAATTCCGTTTAAGTAATTAGTAGAATGAGAAGTAGGACCGAATCCCCGGAGCGACAGACGAGCACAGATGCCGGCTGTGATAGTTTGACACTGTTTTGGTTTTTAAATGTCCGCGTTATGTGAATAGCTTGTGGCCACTTGAAGCACGTTGTAAATCAGAAATGTAAGTACGGAGTGGGTGTTATCGTGGTACTATGATCGGCCACAACACTTTACACAAAGCCAGCCATCAAAGTGAAAGTTACGTATCCAAGTATTTCCATGTGATGATGCAGATGGTGGTTTCGAATGACATGCTCAAAGATTATAAGAAATGCTGTATATAACAATCGTAATGTCCCGATATTAACGTTTCTTCACTGAACAAAGCTCGACTTGAGATGGGGTTGTTTTTTTCAACGGTAGTACCAATCTAAATCGGACCATGAATGAATGAACTTGTATATTTAGAATTAAGCTTCAAACAAATTTATTTAAAATGATTATTGATTTAATATCTCAATATTACGTCACAAGCTACATCTATTATAAGTACATTCGTGTGGATAGGAGCAATGCTGAATGTCAATTTCACTAACAGATATGTATGAAAAATCACCATAATAAACTTGCTGACAGATTGAAAAAGCCAGTCAAGATAAGTACAAAACTCGGTAGTTGAAGTATTCGATGTCTCGATAGAGCATTTACTGTATGTGCCAGACGTTTATTTGAAGCACCACCAGGACAATGCGCCAATTGATGGTGTAATATGTGTTAAAGATTCGGCAGGATAGTGCGCCTATTGATGGTGTAATATGTGTTGTTAAAGATTCGGCAGGATAGTGCGCCTATTGATGGTGTTACATGGATTGTTGGAGAACCATAAGGACAGTGCGCCTATTGATGGTGTAATATGTGTTGTTAAAGATTCGGCAGGATAGTGCGCCTATTGATGGTGTTACATGGATTGTTGGAGAGCCATAAGGACAGTGCGCCTATTGATGGTGTAATATGTGTTGTTAAAGATTCGGCAGGATAGTGCGCCTATTGATGGTGTTACATGGATTGTTGGAGAGCCATAAGGACAGTGCGCCTATTGATGGTGTAATATGTGTTGTTAAAAGATTCGGCAGGACAGTGAGCCTATTGATGGTGTAACATTGATTGTTGAAGAGTCCACAGGACAATGCGCCTATTGGTGGTTTAACATGGATTGTTGAATAGCCAGCAGGACAGTGCGCCTATTGATGGTGTAACAAGGATTGGTGACGAGTCGCCAGGACAGTGAACCAATTGGTGATTTAATATGGGTTGTTGAATAGCCACTAGGACAATGCGCCTATTGGTGGCGTAACATGGGTTGTTGAAGAGCCACCAGGACAATGCGCCTAAAAAAAGGCGGTATACTGTGACATGGGTTCTGGAAGTGCCGCTGGGATAGTGTGCATATTAAATGTATAACATAGGTTAATGGAGAGCCGCTGTTGAATGTTTAGCATGGGTTGTTGAAGTGCCGTCCGGACAGTGCGTACTAATGTATATGACACATAGTTCTTGACGGGCCATCGAGATAGTTTGCTTTTTGAATGAGAATTCATTGTTAAAGCGCTGCTGGCACAGTGCGCTAACTAATGGTACAAGTATATCATTGGTTGGTGTTGAGGCGCCAAAGAGACAGTGCGTCTATTGCATGTACAGTTCTTATTGCATTCGGGGCGATGTTTAGAAGTGTCGCATAATGTAGATATACCACATATTGAGGCGATCCTCGGAAAAAGTGCTCACTGCAGGTACTTTAATTAAATTTTCTTCAATCGACGAAATCGACTTCGTGCCAAATGCAGCCATTGTGCGTTGATCTTGGAATGATTTCATTAACACTGACAAGGCTTGTCAACGGTAATTGTAAAGCAATAAAAATGTAGGAGTTTACATGTAAAGGACAGAATGGTAAGGGATGGCAGATATCAGTTGACTTTTATGACACGTAGGACTATTCTATTATATATCACTGTTTTATAAATCTCTAGGGGGCTGGCTAAGAGGGAAATCCGTTCCCTCTACTCAATATACAGGTACAGTATGAATCACTGTAATGATATGTATGTTATATAATGATTCAGTGTTGCACAGATTTCGAAAGGTTACATATCTGTTTACAAATATCGTCCGAGCCAGTACACCTATTATTTTCTTTCTAAACGTCCGTTTAAAGTTACAACTAATTAACTGGTTCTCTCGAACATGATCTTTCATCAGACGTGAAATATTAAAAAAAAAGAAAAGGTACAATTGTGAGTAGGTCAATATTTACTTCAGAAGGCTACACCATCGACAGATATACAGACGGACGGGTATGAATGGCGGGATACACACCAGACCACCCATTCTTGTTCCAAATGGCCAATTAGGGTTCCGAATGGAAGATCACAATGAGCAGGTGTAATCCTTTGAAGCCAGTCACGTCCGTCGTCACTGCACAGGATCCTATACACACGAGTAACGCGGGAGGAGCCCGAACACATAACTTTAACAACCTCCATGTGAGCCAGGACAAACATTTCTTTGTCTAGTAACCCGAATCATTCTTCGTGACGACTTAATGCTTGATATTGCTATCACTTCTGAAATTTCTACTTGCAGTACTCTATGATTTGAATTTTATTTGTTCCCTATAGCTTTAAGGCTTACACTATTTTTACTTTGTTATACTAAATGCAGTGTTTTACATATCTTATAATCACAAGGAAATGCTTTCTGCTCTGCAATCTTTGCTCTGGACTGCGGGTGGCGAAGACATTGGAGGTACCAAAAATAGTGCGTGCACCGTGTCCGCAGACCGCCATCACCGATACACGCGAAGGGATATGGCGTTGCACACCAACAACAATAGCTGTAGATTCCATTAGGAGCAGGGGCTTGCTGGTGTGGTGTTTGTATTTGGGGGGCACACTCTGTCAAAGGGTGTCTGTCTTGATTATCGTCATCACAACAACAAACGGTTTCTCAGGGAAACATATTATGGGGATATTTTTTCACAAAGCACATGTACGTGGGGAATATGATTAAAAATATAGTATGGAAAGCATTCTCCTTTATTTTCCCAACCACTGAAAGTTGAAGAGAACATAAGAATACCCTATTGAGCAAGACGGGGTCGAGTGGCTGCGTAATGGTAACGCACTCGCCTTTCACCTAGCCTTCCGGGGTTCGATTCCAGGAACGGACGTGAAAAAGTATGAGATCACCTGCCCGGCCACGTGGGTTGTCCGGGTACTCCGGATTTCTCTCACGGGAGATGTGTACACTGTAACAACTGTCGGAGTAGTAAGTGGTAGAGCAGGGAGAACCTGGAAACCATTATAATAATATTACAGCGCTTTACAAAACGACATATGTATCACAATAGAGGTAACTATAGGTTATATGTCCCGTGGGAGGACAGTGAACAGCCAGGTTCATTCAGGGGTGTATGGGAGCTGTGACGTAACTAGGGTACATGGTGTTACCTGTCAACGCGTGATGTTGTAAAGGTGTCTGACATACCGGATTAAAGATGCATGGCAGTTTAACACGCAACTAGGTACAGATAACTTTTATATAATACATTTTATACCGGAAACTGATGTTTTTACCAACCAGTCTTAAGAGCTTTTGCGAATTGAAAGAAAAATGCGGAGGTAATTTGAACACAATTAAGAAAAGAAGAATGAGGAAAACAGAATGTATTTGCTATTTATACAAGTCGAGGAATGTCGTAAACACCCGATTGGATTCCAATATCTAATGATATCATTAACGTGTAAACAAACAGCATGCAACCGTCACTCTTGTCGCTAATGACAGAAGGCAAAGAGGTCAGATCCGGTTAACAACAACATTAGCCGTCTGGTAGGAATTAATTATCAAGGTTCACGTGTGTTACGTCATCAGGTGTCAATTAACGACATCCAGGTGAGAACTCCAGGTGAGACGATGTGTAATGGAGTTGAGCTGGTGTGAGAACGTACATGTGTTATGACTGAAAACGAGGCTTTTATACTGAGTCTTACAACAGTAGACGAAATGTTGACAAAACAGTAACGTGACAAAAATTGAAATATAGATCATATTCAAAATCTAAATAATGGCTAATTGCATATTCTTTTGAACATATTAATGTAAAATCGCGGAAGAGAAACTTCAGATATAAAAAAATCAAGTCATACATTTGGAGAAATGCCTTGGGTATTCCGAGATCTCGTTAATTGTGGAAGTCACGTGCTAAATTTCCTGTCCAAATTTGAATGAAAATATGAGTAGATACAGAAATAGTTGTTTAATGAACTTTGAAACATGACAGTGGTATTTGCTTGTAATTAATTAGCAGACATTTCAATCCATGTGCGGCATACATGTGAAAAGGACGATTTTTTCCTACAATTTTCGTTTGAATGTCGAACCAGGAACACTTTATATACATTTCTCACGTCCATCGCCTCCAGGCTGATATAAGGATATAAGAAAAAGCTGCAAAGTAGAAGACAAAATGTGTGCAAGTCTACATACGCGATTTTTTGTCGATGTGATTTCTGGTAGCAAACCAATTGTTTTGAAATATATGAAAAAAGGTCAGAAAGTCGGGCTGTTTTCTCTTCACATGCCAGAAATATTATATGTTGTGTTTTATTTGGTTAAATCCATCAAAAGTAAGTTCCATTGTTAACATTCTCCGACAGTCCCCTGTAATATGGTAACGTTTGTATCACGTGACAATTACTCACTCGACGACTGTCAGTATTGATAATGTATAATGTTGGATAGTGTGTTATTTATTTTGATAACGACTCTCAATCTCAATTATTTCTTTATTTGGGATAAGAATATTTTGATTTGTGGAATATAAGATTTAACTGATAACTGCCTGTTGTTTTCACCTAATCAGAACGAAATCGCTACCAATTGATACTACAACTCCAAAAGACACCATTCAATTATAAAAATAAATGCATATTGGTATTACTAAATTTGAGGTACTAAAATTCTTACCAAGATTTCAAATCAAACAAATATATTTGCAACTGTACATACATGCTGCAATTTAAAACAGAAAGACAGACAGACTGCCACTCCTTTTTATTTGGAGTGCTCAATAATTCAAAACATGGCGCTAAGCTCATTCTTACCCGTATATATTCGTTGGGCTCAAATTTCATGGTTTTCCAAAAATATGCATTTTCTTCACTCTAATTTCCATGGATAAATTTTGCTCCTGAAGCCTCTAATATTACGATCCATGTCAACTTTGATCTGTTTAATATTTCGTCGACATATGAATTATCGGATTAAGATTACCAACAAGTTCATCGAAAATAATTCCCCACGAAAATTAATAATTTTACAGCATTCGTACTTATTTGTTATTGTTTAAAAGTCAAATTGGTGGTGGTTTTATGGCCGTCTTTATCACTTATATAACTTCTCGGTGGCGGGTTTGAGATCTTTGTGGGTCAATCGCCAGGTACTGACCGCTGGTCGGGATGTTTTTACGGCAACTCCGGCTTTCCTCCACCAACCAAACCTGGCAATTTGCATTATGTTAATTAGGGTAACAAGGTACATCATAAAGAAGTGTAACTATCGTATAATCTCTGTATACTGATGTTTTATTTCCTCAATAATCGAGTGATCAGGTTAGTTGTTATTACGACGTATTTACATATAATCATATCATACTTTTCTGTCCTAGATTTAATTTTATCTCCATTAAATGTGATGTGGATTATGTTAATTTCAGAAGATGACGTCATTGCTCCAATTTCAGTGCATTTTTTTTCGAAATGTACTCCCGCACACTTTAGTAAGATAAACACAGATGTTTAGACGATTGTATATATGTATCGTTTAAATCAGACAATCTTTGTCATTTTGTATTCAGGTCTGCCAAAGTGTGCACAGAGTGATACTAAGAACCTTAATTGAAACAGGTATCACGTGACTCTCCGCCAGGTATTCCCCAGGTGTTACAGATAGTTGGTCGACTAATCACCGCGCAAGATAACAAGCTGAAGTCAATTAAATTCACCGTATCACCATAAATTGTCCTATAACTAGAGTATGCTCGAGCGGGTATGGCGGTTTAACTTTTGTATCGAAATTCTCCAGTCAAGTGTCCATTATAGACCTACAAAATGTACGAGCAAGTACAAGTCAATTCGACCTTAAAGACAACTTTGCTGCACCGTGGGAGTTTCCGAGTGACCCGAGATGACCTTGCGTTACCCCTTTTGACTTCACACGAACCTTGGTACATAGTTATTAGTCGCTACAAAGACATGGGTCCCTTATCTGAATGGATACTAGATGTTTCTATTTGTTTACATGCATGTGAAATGTGTGTTTACAGAATTCAATACTGAACACCCCTCCCTGCTAACACAAGACTAGGAGGCCTCACACATAGAGTGTATCCTGATCATTTAAGAAAAATCGATATATCGATGTCTGTATGAATTTAAAACGTCATGTTATTTATCAATTTTAATTTATGACGGGTTTTACATAGAGGATATCCTGATCATATGACAAAAAATCGATATATCGATGTCTGCATGAATTTAAAATGTATGTACTAATATATTTGTGTGATAACTAATATTAGAGAAATGAAGACGTTATCTGAAAGTCTCTTCCGTATGACCACAGAAAGTGATATTTTCATCAGTACAAGTGTGTTTCAGCAACCTTTTGAACTTAATGGGAAAAGTACATTTGTTTAAGTAGTGAAAGGATTTAATCTGGTTTGTTGACGGTATGGTACATTTGTCGTGATGTGAGGACGCTATGGTACATTTGTCGTGGTGTGAGGACGCTGTGGTACATTTGTCGTGGTGTGAGGACGCTATGGTACATTTGTCGTGGTGTGAGGACGCTGTGGTATATCTAGTCGTGGTGTGAGGAAGCTGTGGTATATCTAGTCGTGGTGTGAGGACGCTGTGGTATATTTGTCGTGGTGTGAGGACGCTGTGGTATATTTGTCGTGGTGTGAGGACGCTGTGGTATATTTGTCGTGGTGTGAGGACGCTGTGGTATATCTAGTCGTGGTGTGAGGACGCTGTGGTACATTTGTCGTGGTGTGACGACGCTGTGGTACATTTGTCGTGGTGTGAGGACGCTGTGGTACATTTGTCGTGGTGTGAGGACGCTGTGGTATATCTAGTCGTGGTGTGAGGACGCTGTGGTATATCTAGTCGTGGTGTGAGAACGCTGTGGTATATTTGTCGTGGTGTGAGAACGCTGTGGTACATTTGTCGTGGTGTGAGGACGCTGTGGTATATCTAGTCGTGATGTGAGAACGCTGTGGTATATCTAGTCGTGGTGTGAGGACGCTGTGGTATATCTAGTCGTGGTGTGAGGACGCTGTGGTATATTTGGTCGTTGTATGAGGACGCTGTGGTATATCTAGTCGTGGTGTGAGAACGCTGTGGTATATCTAGTCGTAGTGTGAGGACGCTGTGGTATATTTGGTCGTTGTATGAGGACGCTGTGGTATATCTAGTCGTGATGTGAGAACGCTGTGGTATATCTAGTCGTGGTGTGAGGACGCTGTGGTATATTTGGTCGTTGTATGAGGACGCTGTGGTATATCTAGTCGTGATGTGAGAACGCTGTGGTATATCTAGTCGTGGTGTGAGGACGCTGCGACATATTTTGTCCTAAAGAAGGGACACCTTCGTCCTAGTGAAGGAACGCTGTGGTGTATTGTTGTTGTGCTAACGCTGTGGTGTATTGTTGTTGTGTTAACGCTGTGGTATATTTTGTCCTAGTTAAGTTACGCTGTAATATATTTTGTCCGGGTTTGTTGACGCTGTGGTATATTTTGTCCTGGTTTAGTTACGCTGTGGTATATTTTGTCCTGGTGTGTTAACGATGTGGTATATTTTGTCCTGGTTTAGTTATGCTGTGGTATATGTTGTCCTGGTTTGATGACGCTGTGGTATATTTTGTCCTGGTTTAGTTACGCTGTGGTATATTTTGTCATAGTTTAGTTACGCTGAAGTACATTTTGTCCTGGTTAAGTTACGCGCTGTTATACTTTGTCCTGGTTTAGTTACGTTGTGGTATATATTTTGTCCTGGTTTACTAACGCTGTGGTATATTTTGTCCTGGTTAAGTTACGATATGGTATATTTTGTCCTGGTTTGTTGACTCTGTGGTATATTTTGTCCTGGTTTAGTTACGCTGTGGTATATTTTGTCCTGGTTTGATTACGCTGTGGTATATTTTGTCCTGGTTAATTTACGATGTGGTATATTTTGTCCTGGTTTGTTGACGCTGTGGTATATTTTGTCCTGGTTTAGTTACGCTGTGGTATATTTTGTCCTGGTTTGTTGACGCTGTGGTATATTTTGTCCTGGTTTGTTGACGCTGTGGTATATTTTGTCCTGGTTTAGTTACGCTGTATTATATTTTGTCCTGGTTTGTTGACGCTGTGGTATATTTTGTCCTGGATTAGTTACGCTGTTGTATATTTTGTCCTGGTTTGTTGACCCTATGGTATATTTTGTCCTGGTTTAGTTATGCTGTGGTATATGTTGTCCTGGTTAAGTTACGATATGGTATATTTTGTCCTGGTGTGTTAACGATGTGGTATATTTTGTCCTGGTTTAGTTACGCTGTTGCATATTTTGTCCTGGTTTGTTGACGCTGTGGTATATTTTGTCCTAGTTTAGTTACGCTGTAGTATAATTTGTCCTGGTTTGTTGACGCTGTGATATATTTTGTCCTGGTTTAGTTATGCTGTGGTATATGTTTTCCTGGTTTAGTTACGATGTGGTATATTTTGTCCTGGTTTGTTGACGCTGTGGTATATTTTGTCCTGGTGTGTTAATGATGTGGTATATTTTGTCCTGGTTTAGTTACGCTGTAGTATAATTTGTCCCGGTTTGTTGACGCTGTGGTATATTTTGTCCTGGTTTAGGTATGCTGTGGTATATTTTGTCCTGGTTAAGTTACGCTGTGGTATATTTTGTCCTGTTTAAGATACACTGTGGTATATTTTGTCCTGGTTTAGTTACGCTGTATTATATTTTGTCCTGGTTTGTTGACCTTATGGTATATGTTGTCCTGGTTTAGTTACGATGTGGTATATTTTGTCCTGGTTTGTTGACGCTGTGGTATATTTTGGCCTGGTTTAGTTATGCTGTGATATATTTTGTCCTGGTTTACTAACGCTGTAGTACATTTTGTCCTGGTTAAGTTACGCGCTGTTATACTTTGTCCTGGTTTAGTTACGCTGTGGTATATATTTTGTCCTGGTTTACTAACGCTCTGGTATATTTTGTCCTGGTTAAGTTACGATATGGTATATTTTGTCCTGGTTTAGTTACGCTGTGGTATATTTTGTCCTGGTGTGTTAACGCTGTGGTATATTTTGTCCTGGTTTAGTTACGCTGTGGTATATTTTGTCCTGATTAAGTTACGCTATGGTATATATTTTGTCCTGGTTAAGTTACGCTGTGGTATATTTTGTCCTGGTTTAGGTATGCTGTGGTATATTTTGTCCTGGTTTAGGTATGCTGTGGTATATTTTGTCCTGGTTTAGTTACGCTATGGTATATATTTTGTCCTGGTTAAGTTACGATATGGTATATTTTGTCCTGGTTTGGTTACGCTGTGGTATATTTTGTCCTGGTTTGTTGACGCTGTGGTATATTTTGTCCTGGTTTAGGTATGCTGTGGTATATTTTGTCCTGGTTAAGTTACGCTGTGGTATATTTTGTCCTGTTTAATATACACTGTGGTATATTTTGTCCTTTTGTCCTGTATTATATTTTGTCCTGGTTTGTTGACCCTATGGTATATTTTGTCCTGGTTTAGTTATGCTGTGGTATATGTTGTCCTGGTTTAGTTACGATGTGGAATATTTTGTCCTGGTTTGTTGACACTGTGGTATATTTTGTCCTGGTTTAGTTACGCTGTGGTATATTTTGTCCTGGTTTGTTGACGCTGTGGTATATTTTGTCCTGGTTTGTTGACGCTGTGGTATATTTTGTCCTGGTTTAGTTATGCTGTGGTATAATTTGTCCTGGTTTGTTGACGCTGTGGTATATTTTGTCCTGGTTTAGTTATGCTGTGGTATATTTTGTCCTGGTTTAGTTACGCTGTGGTATATATTTTGTCCTGGTTTACTAACGCTGTGGAATATTTTGTCCTGGTTAAGTTACGATATGGTATATTTTGTCCTGGTTTAGTTACGCTGTGATATATTTTGTCCTGGTGTGTTAACGCTGTGGTATTTTTTGTCCTGTTAAGTTACGCTATGGTATATATTTTGTCCTGGTGTGTTAACGATGTGGTATATTTTGTCCTGTTTAAGTTACGCTATAGTATATTTTGTCCTGATTAAGTCACGCTGTAGTGCATTTGTCCTGCTTTGGTTACTCTGTGGTACACTATGTATTTTCGTTTTGGTGTGTAAGAGCTAGATACAATGTATATATATATTATAGATATGATCTCGAGAAGTCATTTTAACTCCTTCCCTTTTAAATTCCGTGTAAAGCTAGTATATGTAAACTATTTTGACCAGGAGACTGTGATAGGAAGTATATACCTTTAACAAGCCCTTTGTTGTGACGGAGGGGAAGATCAGAAGGCTGGCTTGTAATTTGGTGGATTGTAATGAGTGAGATTATATCGGTGATACGCGGAGATGTACGGTCGACATACTGGAGCGCAAAATAGCCGATATAAGTAAAACGTTTGGTTATCACGACAGAGGAGTAGGGTTCCAACATAAAAGACAAGATCATTGGACGAGTCAACTCTTTTGAAAAGGAATGTAAATGTCAGGTTAAATGATATTCGGGAATAACGAAAAAAATAGATTACCTTTCCTGTTGTTGTTTGTATAGCACGAAAGACAAGTAGTTTAAAGATACGTATATTGTGTACACACATACAGTTTGTGTATATGTGTCTTTTGCTTGGTGTGTCGTATCTCGCTATCTCTTGCTCACTGTTTCAATTTGTGGTGGCAAACATCCCGCGTTATCTCGAAATCTCTCGTTCAAAATGCGATATCTGCAGTAAAAAAATATCTGCATTGATACCCATATCTATTTACAGAATGACCTTTTTTTTTGGACAACAGCTTGCTGAGGAGAATTTACGTTTAGATGAATGTTTATCGCACGGTAGCCCCATTGTAATATTGTGTTCATGTGTAATATAACTTCACACGTCTAGTTTAGACAGAGAAATTACAGCTTACATTGTGACAATGTAACAAGTTGTACGTAAAAATCTCCATTTTGTGCAATATTTCCATAAACGTTCGAAAATGTGATAAAAATATATAAAAAAAAAAACTATGTCTATTTGATATGTAATTTATGAAACACATCGCAACTTTTTGTCAATAAAAAAATCTAAGACTTTTGTTATGAATCACAAAGAATGAAACTTCTGCAAAGCTCCAATGTGTATTTGTATCGCATAATATTATTCTTTTAAACAAGAGAGAAGTGTCTTTCTCATAATCGTTAAAACGTCACCTGGTTGATTCAGAGACGATTTGTTAATTCTAAATAATAATTCCAGACAATATGTACAATTAATTTTCGCTTCAGATTCCGGACAATGTCTGAAAAGGACCAAGACTGAGAAGAGTGTAGTCTGTTGTCAACCCCGGCTATTCTGTATCTATGACTTGTAAACATAACATAAACAAGGGTACATTATCACATCGTTTACTTGTGGAAGAAGTAGAGAAAAGTCTCATTATATTTGAATTATTCGGTGAATATATTACAGGTTTTTGTCTTTGTTACTATTCTCGACTGCTGTCATCTACCTATCAATAATTTGTATATCTCGCACTAAATATATATATGATCAATGAAGTAATAACGACAGTAAGAACGAGTGAAATGTCAAAAATTTTCGAGGCAACCCGCCCCTTTATCAAGACACAAATATTACATAAATTACATCACACATATGAAACAAATACAAAGTTATAAAGTTAAATCGAGAGCGGTGGTGTAAATTTAGGCGTCTCGATAATCCCTTCAGTCGATGTACGCCGAAGGCCCTTTATTAGGCACAAAAAACATCCCAAGTTGTTTTATGGAGATGGTGATTAAAACATACGTATACTGTACACTCGAAACCTCAGTAGATCAATTATACGATATAAAGTACCATTATAAACAAGTTTTTATATAAAATGTATTCTGTAATCATTAAACTTGCCTGAACTCAACGTTTAAAACACATTGTCTCTCACTTTCACGAAAATAAGCGCTCTGGTCCATGATTTGAGTTCATTTTCTTTCTCTAAATGTAAACATTAATTGTAAACTATACTTTTTGAATTAGCAAGACGTATCAGCGATCATCAAAGCTGAAACTTTTTAGATAGGCTCATGGCTACAATTCTGTCATCTAGGTGGTATGTTTGGGTCGTCCTTCGAAGAAAGCGATGCCTATATTCACAACTGTCCTTAGTCTCATCTGTGGACAAGAAGAATATTCTCATGTTGCCTTCTGCGATCTTTCCTAGGCATTTGATAGACTATGGCATAAAGGACTTTTATTCAAACTTTGGCAGTAAAGAGTTGAAGGAAACTTGCTATCCTGGTTCTCGAGTTATAAAATAATCGCCTAAATTGTTATGAATGGAAATTATGCTTCCTCTTTCAAATACATATACGTATTTGCATGTTTGCCCCGAGGGCCTGTTCTTGGCCTTTTTTATTCCATGTTAAACAAAAGATCTAATCGATCATATGAAAACATGTGTTTGTCTCTTTGCGGATGTTCTTTCTCTTCAAGAATCATCCGCAGATTTGAACATTATAGAACAAATCCTAGACTACGTATTCAACATTTATACATTTGGTCCTATCAGTGGCCTATATAATATAACCCACAATGACGACAGGTATTCTCTTTTCTTCCTAACAACTTACATCCAGCACTGCTTATCGCTGACTTGGGGTGTTTTTTAGTAGTAACTGTAAATTGTAAGATCAGCCGCATCACATTATCAAAACAACTTCTTCTAAAGTAACTGCTTTAAAACAAATGAAAAAAATAAAGTTTTTTGTTATTAAGTACTACATACATATCCTTTATTAGACCAACTGTCGGATATGTTTCCTGTGTCTGGGATGGTTGTTCCGATGATCTGTCAAATGCCCTGGAAAGGATCCAGTTAGAAGCTGCCAGAGTCATATCTGGTCTTTCTCCTATATCTGTATGTGAGGTATGATACCTGGAAACTGGCTGGGTACGTTTTAAATCTAGGTATGAAAGGTTCAAAGTACTTACGTTCTATAAGATACACAAGAATTAATTCCTGATGATTTTCATCATTTGAATCCTCCACGAAGACGTGAACCTAATCATGACCCTGATAACAGTAGTAACTGCTATTGTGTAAACTAGATGTACTCCAAAACTCATTTATCCCCTCTACATTAAACTCAGTATGGAACGGATTTGATAATTCTGTAAAACATTACGTCATCACATCATTTACCATGAAAAATTTTGTTTTGAAAAAAATTCTTGTATATTTCTAGATTTCTCTTCAATGGGGAGGTAAAGAACTTCCATCTGAAAATAATATGAATGTCATACTGTCTGTACATTTATTCATAAAACAATGAAAAGTTTTTAATTTAATTAATAGAGAAATATTGCAACTAGAACACTCTCCCAATCCGACCATCCCCCACCCCAACCCCGCACCCCACGTTATTACCAGTCATTCAATTTTTCTCCTCTTTTGTCTTCCTGTTCCACCCCCCTTCCATTATTACATATCAATGTTTAATCTATAATTAGTTGCGGCATTTGTCATCACGTGCTATCTGTAGCATTGTTAATTGTATTGTCTGGAGAGGACCCAGTAAAACTGGTTCCCTGTTTGGTTGATTGTTTTGGGCCGCCGTGGCCAAGTGATTAATGCCTCTGAGCGTGTTTATCACTTTTCCTCCGTCTGAAGGTCGCGGGTTCGAGGCTTACGTGGGGCAGTCGCCATGTTTTGGCCGCAGGTCGGTGGTTTTTCCTCAATCAAATCTGGCACCTCCTTAAATGAACTTGTCTGTCAATAGGATGTAAAGCAACAAGAAAAAACAATTGGTCGTTTCTCAATAAAATATATGTTTGAATGAATAGTTCGACAGCACCCATGACAGAGCGCCCTCGCCAAATATACACTGTGGCTACTAGTTTTATCGTAGAATATATTTCGCTTTGTGAAAAATCATCTTATATCGTATCAGCGTACTTCATGTTGATAAACATCGATGGTAACTTTTCGTTATGTTTATATAGTTTCACCATTTCATCGAATATTGTTTACGTCATAAAATACTGTGTAAATCCTGATTAGTGGCTATTTGATTTTTTTCAACTACGGATAAAAGATATTAGGACTCGATGAAATTTGAGTGATGATTTTTTTTACCTTTAGAAAAAGAATGCAAAGGATGAAAGATTTGACTTGAGAATACAAACGGTTTGGGCACGAGACTGTATATCTGATACCGTAACATAAGTAATAAGTCACCCTAATTAGGAACATTCCCACCACATCACGTGATATTGTATATCACCTAAATATCGTACTACTTCAGGTTTTAAATTATCACAAGAGCTGACTAATTACCCGATAAATGATGGGATAAAATCATTTGAATGTCAACTCATCCACGAATGAAATGACTCCCAAATACCTCTCCTATTTATATATTTTCTAGTTTGAGTCTACAATTTTCAAGATGTCAGAATGTATAGGTGAGGACAATGGTAAGCGGTCACGACTTGGCTGTCAGCGATACAGGGACGCACACAGCTGTCCATATGATATTGGGGCATTGGATATCAATCCGGTGTGACTGGACATCAGGAATGTGGCCGAGTCGTCGCTAGGCCTGTAATCAACGACAATCACACTGTTGTTAATTAAAAGAAAATGACAAGAGTTGATTTTGGGGGATACTTACTATTCTTGTGTAACAGACTAATTTTTTTTTCTGTTTAAAAACTATCGCACAGGTACGAGATACCACGCCCATTTTTGTTATAATCATTCAGTAATATGCCAGATATAAACCGCCATTATTGCATAGCTAACGGATCTTATCGTTAGCTTGTGATGTACGCTTTGAATGTGAATGTATATATCATTTTAGTTTTTTTAGACAAAGCACTATTTCCATTTTTATTTTGAAACTTAGAAACAACTTAGAAATGGGACCGCCCTGTGATGTTGTGGGAGTGCCCTTTTTGCCAGATACGCTTTACCAAACTACGGTATGAAAATCTCCTATGGCAGTAAGAGTTATTCCCCTTGAACTAGATTGTAGTCTGTATGTTATGCTATGGTATGCAAAATATGAACAAAAGAAAGATTAATACGGAGATACATATTAAAAAATACGAGGTAAGTCAGACCAGGTGTTCCGGAAGTGTAAGCGTCTTCTGCTTCATCAGCGAAACCGCCTTGTAAATCAAGGTCAATCCAAGTGAGTAATGTCACGTCTCAAATGAGAATAAGGTTCAAACAACGGAACCAACAGGCAAACTAACTGACGACCGTAAAACGGACGACCGTAAAATGAGAAAAAATATGGCACTTTTACATATCGTAAATACAGAAACTATATTGTACATAAGGAATCATAAACTGCAACATACAGCTATTTCATTCTTCTTGTACTCGTCTGTGATACTAGAGGTCTGAATTTTAAAACCTAGAAGGCGAGTGAGTAAGATCCAAAATAACTGAAAAAGGAAGCTAACTGCTCCTAGGAGACATAAACATTCCTTTCGACATGTAAGCGTTATCCTCCCTCAACTTTATTTTTTTGTCTGAAAAAAAAAAAAACACTGGTTATCTCCCTTGGCTCTCCTATAGGCAAAAGTTTTGTCTATATTTTCAGTTCCAGTAAAATATCTGATTTGAGAAAAAACTTCCTAAAACTCACCATCATAACATATCGTTTAGCATGAGTCAAAAGGACAGTCACAGCGACCCTATAATAATCATTAGTCGTATCATTTCTTATTAAACGCTGCACGAAGTTAGATACGTAACCTACATCTAGGGCAATCCCAGTTACGTACATAGTATGTTATAATGCTGTGGTTTACAATAAGTTTTGTCAATAGACTTTTTTCATAAATGACGTCAATTTTATTGTCACAACATTTTTGGTGAAATTAACATTTAAGTACAAAAACGACAGCAATTAATTGTTGCATTGTAATATACATATGTGTTAATCTACGTCTGTTAATTTGAAAAGTTACTTTTTTTATAAGTCGACTGGAAACTTGGCACTGATGAAGATGAAAAACGGGCTAATGGACTGACCGGATCTACCACCCTTTCAGAAATCTTGATACCAATTACTGCACTTAAGATTGAGACAAGTATTTTAAATTTGTATTCAAACATTTTTAAATTTGTATTCAAACATACATCTAAAAAGTGTGATTTGACAATCAGACACTTAAATACTGCATATGGGACAGGTGATTGGGTTTTACTTCATCTCTAAATCCGTTTGGCTACTTCCGGCTATTTTTTCGAAGATAATATCTGATTCCAGGATATTCGTTGATGGATTCAGAAAAATCACAGTTTTGACAACAGGTCTGGTAGCTGACGACGTGGGTAGTCCCGAGAAAAAAGGCTTTATATGTGGTGTTGTATAAAAATTGTGCAAATTTATAAACAGGGGTAAGACTAAACAAAAGAATTTGAAATGGGGATCTTTGAGTAAAGAGTAAGGAGAAATAGGACCAGGTGTTTCGAAAAGGTGAGCGTCTTCTTCTTCATCGCGTTATTCATTATGGATTAAACTAGTATCTTAATGCTTAGTATAAAACTAGTCGTTAAAAGTTGATTATATCATTAACCAACATTTAGGCTAACAATGGCAGGGCGACGTTTCGAAGAAATCGAGCACCTACAACAAAGAATGTATTGGTCTGATGAAAATTACCGTCATGTTTCTCAAGACGGTAATTAAAGTATCAGAGATATCATGTCACACGTTGTTCTATAGTTTTGATACCAGATCTGTTGAGATCAGACTTGGAACACAAGAATAAACCATGTCATATCCTTCAACATTCAAGAGAAACTTTATGCATCTGGGTGTTTTTGAACATTGGAATTTTCTTGGCTACCACAAGTCAACTGTGTCACCGAACTCTTTTGCATTGACATTCAAGTGAACTGTTGGTTACAGAGTTAATACAAATGCTGTCTATACGATATATTTTATAAATAAATGCAAACCCGCAAACTGAGCATTCATTTGTGTTGCTTCGGTTGATTAACATCTTACGTGTAATGCAGATGATTTTCATTGATATGTGATGACTCAGTGGCGGTATCTGAGGTCTGAGTTCAGGGTAAGTGATGAATCAGTGGCTGTATCTGAGGTCTGAGTTCAAGGTAAGTGATGACTCAGTGGCGGTTTCTGAGGTCTGAGTTCAGGGTAAGTGATGTCTGGGTGGTGGCATCTGAAGTCTGAGTTCAGGGTAAGTGATGTCTGAGTGGCGGTATCTGAGGTCTGAGTTCAGGGTAAGTGATGACTCAGTGGCTGTATCTGAGGTCTGAGTTCAGGGTAAGTGATGACTCAGTGGCTGTATGTGAGGTCTGAGTTCAGGGTAAGTGATCTCTGAGTGGTGGTATCTGGGGTCCGAGTTCAGGGTAAGTGATCTCTGAGTGGCTGTATCTGAGGTCTGAGTTCAGGGTAAGTGATGAATCAGTGGCTGTATCTGAGGTCTGAGTTCAAGGTAAGTGATGACTCAGTGGCGGTTTCTGAGGTCTGAGTTCAGGTTAAGTGATCTCTGAGTGGTGGTATCTGAGGTCTGAGTTCAGGGTAAGTGATGACTCAGTGGCTGTATCTGAGGTCTGAGTTCAGGTTTAGTGATCTCTGAGTGGTCGTATCTGAGGTCTGACTTCAGGTTAAGTGATCTCTGAGTGGTGGTATCTGAGGTCTGAGTTCAGGGTAAGTGATGACTCAGTGGCTGTATCTGAGGTCTGAGTTCAGGGTAAGTGATGACTCAGTGGCGGTATCTGAGGTCTGAGTTCAGGGTAAGTGATGTCTCAGTGGCGGTATCTGAGGTCTGAGTTCAGGGTAAGTGATGACTCAGTGGCTGTATCTGAGGTCTGAGTTCAGGGTAAGTGATGACTCAGTGGCTGTATCTGAGGTCTGAGTTCAGGGTAAGTGATCTCTGAGTGGTGGTATCTGAGGTCTGAGTTCAGGGTAAGTGATGACTCAGTGGCTGTATCTGAGGTCTGAGTTCAGGGTAAGTGATGACTCAGTGGCTGTATCTGAGGTCTGAGTTCAGGGTAAGTGATCTCTGAGTGGTAAGTGATGATTCAGTGGCTGTAGTTGAGTTCAGGGTAAGTGATGACTCAGTGGCTGTATCTGAGGTCTGAGTTCAGGGTAAGTGATGACTCAGTGGCTGTATCTGAGGTCTGAGTTCAGGGTAAGTGATGACTCAGTGGCTGTATCTGAGGTCTGAGTTCAGGGTAAGTGATGACTGAGTGGCGGTACCTGAGGTCTGAGTTCAGGGTAAGTGATGATTCAGTGGCTGTATCTGAGGTCTGAGTTCAAGGTAAGTGATGTATCAGTGGCGGTATCTGAGTTCAGGGTAAGTGATGATTCAGTGGCTGTAGCTGAGGTCTGAGTTCAGGGTAAGTGATGACTCAGTGGCTGTATCTGAGGTCTGAGTTCAGGGTAAGTGATGACTCAGTGGCTGTATCTGTCTGAGTTCAGGGTAAGTGATCTGAGGTCTGAGTTCAGGGTAAGTGATGACTCAGTGGCTGTATCTGAGGTCTGAGTTCAGGGTAAGTGATGTCTTAGTGGCGGTATCTGAGGTCTGAGTTCAGGGTAAGTGATGTCTCAGTGGTGGTATCTGAGGTCTGAGTTCAGGGTAAGTGATGTCTCAGTGGCGGTATCTGAGGTCTGAGTTCAGGTTAAGTGATGTCTGAGTGGCGGTACCTGAGGTCTGAGTTCAGGGTAAGTGATGATTCAGTGGCGGTATCTGAGGTCTGAGTTCAGGGTAAGTGATCTCTGAGTGGTGGTATCTGAGGTCTGAGTTCAGGGTAAGTGATGACTGGGTGGTGGCATCTGAAGTCTGAGTTCAGGGTAAGTGATCTCTGAGTGGTGGTATCTGAGGTCTGAGTTCAGGGTAAGTGATGTCTCAGTGGCGGTATCTGAGGTCTGAGTTCAGGGTAAGTGATGACTCAGTGGCGGTATCTGAGGTCTGAGTTCAGGGTAAGTGATGTCTCAGTGGTGGTATCTGAGGTCTGAGTTCAGGGTAAGTGATCTCTGAGTGGTGGTATCTGAGGTCTGAGTTCAGGGAAAGTGATATCTGAGTGGTGGTATCTGAGGTCTGAGTTCAGGGTAAGTGATGACTCAGTGGCTGTATCTGAGGTCTGAGTTCAGGGTAAGTGATCTCTGAGTGGTGGTATCTGAGGTCTGAGTTCAGGGTAAGTGATGACTCAGTGGCTGTATCTGAGGTCTGAGTTCAGGGTAAGTGATGAATCAGTGGCTGTATCTGAGGTCTGAGTTCAAGGTAAGTGATGACTCAGTGGCGGTTTCTGAGGTCTGAGTTCAGGTTAAGTGATCTCTGAGTGGTGGTATCTGGGGTCCGAGTTCAGGGTAAGTGATGACTCAGTGGCTGTATCTGAGGTCTGAGTTCAGGTTAAGTGATCTCTGAGTGGTGGTATCTGAGGTCTGACTTCAGGTTAAGTGATCTCTGAGTGGTGGTATCTGAGGTCTGAGTTCAGGGTAAGTGATCTCTGAGTGGTGGCATCTGAAGTCTGAGTTCAGGGTAAGTGATCTCTGAGTGGTGGTATCTGAAGTCTGAGTTCAGGGTAAGTGATGTCTGAGTGGCGGTACCTGAGGTCTGAGTTCAGGTCAAGTGATGACTCAGTGGTGGTATCTGAGGTCTGAGTTCAGGGTAAGTGATGAATCAGTGGCTGTATCTGAGGTCTGAGTTCAAGGTAAGTGATGACTCAGTGGCGGTTTCTGAGGTCTGAGTTCAGGTTAAGTGATCTCTGAGTGGTGGTATCTGGGGTCCGAGTTCAGGGTAAGTGATCTCTGAGTGGTGGTATCTGAGGTCTGAGTTCAGGGTAAGTGATGACTCAGTGGCTGTATCTGAGGTCTGAGTTCAGGGTAAGTGATCTCTGAGTGGTGGTATCTGAGGTCTGAGTTCAGGGTAAGTGATCTCTGAGTGGTGGTATCTGAGGTCTGAGTTCAGGGTAATTGATGACTCACTGGCGGTATCTGAGGTCTGAGTTCAGGGTAAGTGATCTCTGAGTGGTGGTATCTGAGGTCTGAGTTCAGGGTAAGTGATGTCTGAGTGGTGGTATTTGAGGTCAGGGTAAGTGATGTCTGAGTGGTGGTATTTGAGGTCAGGGTAAGTGATGACTCAGTGGCTGTATCTGAAGTCTGAGTTCAGGGTTAGTGATGACTCAGTGGTGGTATCTGAAGTCTGAGTTCAGGGTAAGTGATGTCTGAGTGGCGGTATCTGAGGTCTGAGTTCAGGGTATGTGATGACTCAGTGGTGGTATCTTAAGTCTGAGTTCAGGGTAAGTGATGTCTGAGTGGCGGTATCTGAGGTCTGAGTTCAGGGTAAGTGATGACTCAGTGGCTGTTCTGAGGTCTGAGTTCAGGGTAAGTGATATCTGAGTGACGGTATCTGAGGTCTGAGTTCAGGGTAAGTGATGTCTGAGTGGTGGTATTTGAGGTCAGGGTAAGTGATCTCTGAGTGGTGGTATCTGAGGTCTGAGTTCAGGGTAAGTGATGACTCAGTGGCGTTATCTGAGGTCTGAGTTCAGGGTAAGTGATGTCTGAGTGGCTGTATCTGAGGTCTGAGTTCAGGGTAAGTGATGTCAGACTGGCGATATCTGAGGTTGTATATTGCAATACCATTGTATTTTACCAAGGATATCAGATATGATAGAGATAACATGATATCTTGTGTTACAACTTGTAATGGCACTGGACTGCTATGATAAACAGCATATCAGTCATGTGACGTATTTTATGCTCCATCATTTTGGCTATATAAAATTACGACATTGTTTATGTTGTAAATATATTAGTCCAACATTTAATAAAATGACATTATTGGATATTATATATGATTATGTCTTTATCCAAAACATAGCTCAAGTCATGACTCAATTATCGGGACGGAAATTACACATAAATATGTAGTATTAGTTAGTTAGCATGCAATATAATAACACAAGGATTATTATCCTATGGTAATGATTTACAAATGTTCGGCCTCTGCTGAAAATCACGTGACATTCGATTGCAGTGGTCTATAATGATGAAGTCTAGACATACAGTTAAAAACTACTAATTATACTAATGAAACAGGAGGGGTTTAATTTGGTTTGGTGATTTCTTCATACAGATGCTAATTCCGATTCTACCGACCAATTAGGCTTATGACGATTTCACTAAAATAGGTACAATATACATGCTTACTGTCATCTGAAACGTAGTTTAGAATTAATTATTCACATGCAAAGATGACGGATTTCTTTAAAGTTTTAACATTTTATTTTAAATTCACATTATATCACAGAAACGAACCAGTTCACAGTATCAACCACTAAATAAGTTACATCTTTGTAGTGGTTCATATATAAACAATCCACGTGCATTTAATACAGACATGTACACAGAAATACTCATACAGCTACGTGCTTTATACAATAAACACATTCAATAATGTAAAAACATACTTCATTTATATACTTGCATATCAAGTAAACCAATATGTAGATAAATGCAAGTGGAGACAAAAGAGCAGAAAAATATAAGACATTGCTAACCTAGAGAAAAGGGGAGATGAGAAGACGTTTGAAGATGTGGGATGTAGGGGTTGTTTTGTTGGCTGTTGAGGAACGTCAAGGACAATAAGGTGAAAATGTTTATATATCAAAAAGTTGAATAAGGTTTTTCCATTTATTCCAGGTACTTCGTATTTTCGATCAAAAAGTCCTTTTTACAACATGTATCTGTTATATGACTCTGTAAGTGAGAGTAATCTTTCACATTGTTGACTAAAGCGTTGACGTTTGAAGCCTTATTAAGACATACGTTTCTATAGATATTTTGTTAAATGATAAGAATGATTATATTATCAACAGCAAAATTAAGGCTTCTGTCATTAGTAAGCCCGAATAGGAAAGATTAATTGTTGATTGAAAAGGGTATATAAAGATCATCTAGGAGTGTTTTAGAGTGTTTCTAGACTTTGTCGTAGATTTTGTACTTCCTGACATTCCCGAATTAGGTGATTTATAATTTCCCTTTCTGAATTACAAAATGAACACAGTGGACTAGAAACTACACCTGCTTTCAATGGTTCTGAATTTGTGGTAAGAATATGATGCGATATACGAAGTTTAATTAATTGAAATCTAGTATTTTTTGTAACTTTATACGTGGTTGTATAAAACTTTATTCCATTCTCTTTCATCAAACAGGAACTGTTTTCGCCATTTTTGCTATCAGTAGATACGAAATTATTATGATTAAGAACGTCATATAAAAAAATGGATCCACCTGTATTTTGCCAGAACGAAAAGGCGAATAACTGGTTTCATATTTATTGGGAAAGAGTATCTGCGAATCGCAAATATTAATCCATGAACTTGAAGAAAATGTGTATGAAGTTGATACGTTTCTGAAATTCTTCAAATGTATAGAAGGAAATGTTACCTGTATTCTTGATCAGATTTGAAAGAGTGTGTATTCCTAATTTATTCCATGATTGATAGAAGACTGAATTACCTGCAATATCTTTATTATGCTAAATATTTTGGGTTAACAATGATTTTCCTCAAGTTCCATAATTTCTTTTGATTTATTTAATTTTTATCAAGCTTTAAACATATCTTTCCAAATGTTGTCAGTTCACTACATTTTGATATATATTATTTCAGTGTCAAAGTAGATATGTATACGAACAATTTAGTGTACTCAATAATTAAAAAAATGTTATTATTTTTCAATATTATCAACAGATATTTGAACAATAAATTAAAAGGTGTAGAATTTTAATATAGGCACATCATGCTAGTCAATAGACTTCAGCCTCATGACAAATATCAAACATATATGGCAGACAAGAACACTATGAGAGACTTAAAACCCATGATAGTTCCTCAGTCAAGGGTTCATGACCGACTTATAATGGCCTATAGGTAGAAAATAAAGGCCTAAAGATAGATCTTGGTCTAATGACAAACCTTAGCTTCGTGACTGATTTTGATCTAAGAAATCGATAGACCCCCGGCTCTTAACGGACTTCAGTCTAATGTTAAATCTCTGGACAGTTTAAAAGCAAGTTGTTTTAGTATTAATAACAAAAATATTATTATATTAAATAAATCACATACCAATCTAACACCCAAGTGTTTGTCTGTTGCCTTCATCTAAACAGTACTAACTGCAAGTAACGATACAACATCACTAGACAATGTGTTATATATTCAGTAATCAAGTCTCATTGTATATAATCGAAGATAATTAATATTTTCAGTTTATTAGTAAAATAGTAAAATAAAAGCATACACTCTATGCAGGGACGTACAATACAGAGGGTTAAGACTCTACCTCTATCTCTTTGAAACACTGTACCGAAGAAATTCAAGGTAATTAGTCATGCTATTTTTATAAGCCATCTTTCTCCAGATATACACAACTAACCATTTCAAAATAAGCAGTATTAGAAAGCTTTATGTTGTCCATATCAATTGTTTACTTTTGATAAAACAGCATGCATGTTTAAGCTAATTAAAACTGAAATATCATTCTATGTTGTATACCACTTTCTTCTCGAGGAATTGAGAAAAAAAAATCAGCGTTGAATCGATTGTATTAAAAAGCTGAGTATTTTTTCGACAAACTCATGTATCTTTTCTGATACGTTACTTTTGTTCAATATAATTCGTTTTGTTACGAAAATGAGCTTCACTTCTCACAAGCTGACAAAATGGCTCTGGTCGACTGGTCGGTTTAGTCATGTTTGTCCCAAAAATGGAAATCCAGGCAAAAAAATCTTTGAAGAAACAAGATTTGTTTATACAAGACACTAATTACAAAGTTCACACAGAGATCATTACAAAATGCAATAAATGATTAAAAATCCAGATAGATACAGGTAATACGGGTAATTTTGTCAAAGCACTAAAAGTATACAAGTTAGATTATATCATATTGCATTCGCAATACCAATACTCTCTTACCTATACTGCATATAACACACGCGCTTTATAATAGCACTACAACATTAAAGCTTAATTTAGATTTATCAAATTCGAAAAATATCTAATCATGCTTTTATAAATTTTCGATACATTGCCTGACTTACCCCATAATTTCATTACAAAGAAAATATTTCAAGCCTATTGTCACTAAACACTACAAATATAGACCTAGTAAAATAACAAAACACAAAATTACAGACAATGTATATAAATTAACTGCAAAGGACATGCAATTTACATAAATGTTGTACATAAATATTTCAAACGTAATGCTTTTAGAAATACAAATCTTAACATGTCAACAAATGAAGGAATACTCAATGTATATTTAATTTTTTTCAAATTTATTTTAATGTTTTTTTTTTCAAACAATACTGATCGATTTCATATGGAGATAATATGTCGACCTTGTCGCCGTAGTTGTTTCGGAGCTGGGTTTTCAGTTGGATCAAGCGATCATTCAGTAGTCGGTATCGTTTTCTCTTCGGGGACGGACAGTCCTCCGGCAGCAAGTTAAATCCGTGTGATATCATTCGCAGTCTAGATATAGTACTCGAATGAAGATGAAGATGTTAGGGTGACCATGTGGGGATTCTCTTTTTGAGTTTGCTGTGCCATCCTTCTAAGTTGTTGGTTGTTCTAGGTCCAGCATTGTCGTAGTAGTTCCGAACCAGTCTGTCGCCTACCATTCATTGAGTGGTCAGATTGTCGGCAAACGCTGTGGTGTCCACAGATAGGTCTTCTTCATGATGCGGAGTAAGGGGGGAATACAGCAGCACGGCGAATTAGTCTTTGTTCTCTCTGTAGTAGGTCTGGAGTCCTTGTTGTTTTCTCTCTGTAGTAGGTCTGGAGTCCTAGTTGTTTTCTCTCTGTAGTAGGTCTGGAGGCCTAGTTGTTTTCTCTCTGTAGTAGGTCTGGAGGCCTCTGGTAGGTCTGGGGTCCTAGTTGTTTTCTCTCTGTAGTAGGTCTGGAGGCCTAGTTGTTTTCTCTCTGTAGTAGGTCTGGAGTTCTTCTCTCTGCTGTAGGTCTGGAGTCCTAGTTGTTTTCTCTCTGTAGTAGGTCTGGAGGCCTAGTTGTTTTCTCTCTGTAGTAGGTCTGGAGTCCTAGTTCTCTGTAGTAGGTCTGGGGTCCTAGTTGTTTTCTCTCTGTAGTAGGTCTGGAGTCCTTGTTGTTTTCTCTCTGTAGTAGGTCTGAAGTCCTAGTTGTTTTCTCTCTGTAGTAGGTCTGGAGTCCTTGTTGTTTTCTCTCTGTAGTAGGTCTGGAGTCCTTGTTGTTTTCTCTCTGTAGTAGGTCTGGAGTCCTTGTTGTTTTCTCTCTGTAGTAGGTCTGGAGTCCTTGTTGTTTTCTCTCTGTAGTAGGTCTGGAGTCCTTGTTGTTTTCTCTCTGTAGTAGGTCTGGAGTCCTAGTTGTTTTCTCTCTGTAGTAGGTCTGGAGTCCTAGTTCTCTGTAGTAGGTCTGGGGTCCTAGTTGTTTTCTCTCTGTAGTAGGTCTGGAGGATTAGTTGTTTTCTCTCTGTAGTAGGTCTGGAGGCCTAGTTGTTTTCTCTCTGTAGTAGGTCTGGAGTCCTAGTTGTTTTCTCTCTGTAGTAGGTCTGGAGGATTAGTTGTTTTCTCTCTGTAGTAGGTCTGGAGTCCTAGTTGTTTTCTCTCTGTAGTAGGTCTGGAGTCCTAGTTGTTTTCTCTCTGTAGTAGGTCTGGAGTCCTAGTTGTTTTCTCTCTGTAGTAGGTCTGGAGTCCTAGTTGTTTTCTCTCTGTAGTAGGTCTGGAGGCCTTGTTGTTTTCTCTCTGTAGTAGGTCTGGAGTCCTAGTTGTTTTCTCTCTGTAGTAGGTCTGGAGTCCTAGTTGTTTTCTCTCTGTAGTAGGTCTGGAGTCCTAGTTGTTTTCTCTCTGTAGTAGGTCTGGAGTCCTTGTTGTTTTCTCTCTGTAGTAGGTCTGGAGTCCTTGTTGTTTTCTCTCTGTAGTAGGTCTGGAGGATTAGTTGTTTTCTCTCTGTAGTAGGTCTGGAGTCCTAGTTGTTTTCTCTCAGTAGTAGGTCTGGAGTACTAGTTCTCTGTAGTAGGTCTGGAGTCCTTGTTGTTTTCTCTCTGTAGTAGGTCTGGAGTCCTAGTTGTTTTCTCTCTGTAGTAGGTCTGGAGTCCTAGTTGTTTTCTCTCTGTAGTAGGTCTGGAGTCCTTGTTGTTTTCTCTCTGTAGTAGGTCTGGAGTCCTAGTTGTTTTCTCTCTGTAGTAGGTCTGGAGTCCTAGTTGTTTTCTCTCTGTAGTAGGTCTGGAGTCCTTGTTGTTTTCTCTCTGTAGTAGGTCTGGATTCCTAGTTGTTTTCTCTCTGTAGTAGGTCTGGAGTCCTAGTTGTTTTCTCTCTGTAGTAGGTCTGGAGTCCTTGTTGTTTTCTCTCTGTAGTAGGTCTGGAGTCCTTGTTGTTTTCTCTCTGTAGTAGGTCTGGAGTCCTAGTTGTTTTCTCTCTGTAGTAGGTCTGGAGTCCTAGTTGTTTTCTCTCTGTAGTAGGTCTGGAGTCCTTGTTGTTTTCTCTCTGTAGTAGGTCTGGAGTCCTTGTTGTTTTCTCTCTGTAGTAGGTCTGGAGTCCTTGTTGTTTTCTCTCTGTAGTAGGTCTGGAGTCCTAGTTGTTTTCTCTCTGTAGTAGGTCTGGAGTCCTAGTTGTTTTCTCTCTGTAGTAGGTCTGGAGTCCTAGTTGTTTTCTCTCTGTAGTAGGTCTGGAGGATTAGTTGTTTTCTCTCTGTAGTAGGTCTGGAGTCCTAGTTGTTTTCTCTCTGTAGTAGGTCTGGAGGCCTAGTTGTTTTCTCTCTGTAGTAGGTCTGGAGGATTAGTTGTTTTCTCTCTGTAGTAGGTCTGGAGTCCTAGTTGTTTTCTCTCTGTAGTAGGTCTGGAGGATTAGTTGTTTTCTCTCTGTAGTAGGTCTGGAGTCCTAGTTGTTTTCTCTCTGTAGTAGGTCTGGAGTCCTAGTTGTTTTCTCTCTGTAGTAGGTCTGGAGGCCTAGTTGTTTTCTCTGTAGTAGGTTTGGAGGTCCTAGTTGTTTTCTCTCTGTAGTAGGTCTGGAGTCCTAGTTGTTTTCTCTCTGTAGTAGGTCTGGAGTCCTTGTTGTTTTCTCTCTGTAGTAGGTCTGGAGTCCTAGTTGTTTTCTCTCTGTAGTACGTCTGGAGTCCTTGTTGTTTTCTCTCTGTAGTAGGTCTGGAGTCCTTGTTGTTTTCTCTCTGTAGTAGGTCTGGAGTCCTTGTTTTCTCTCTCTCTCTGTAGTAGGTCTGGAGTTCTAGTAGGTCTGGAGTCCTTGTTGTTTTCTCTCTGTAGTAGGTCTGGAGTCCTAGTTCTCTGTAGTAGGTCTGGAGTCCTTGTTGTTTTCTCTCTGTAGTAGGTCTGGAGTCCTTGTTGTTTTCTCTCTGTAGTAGGTCTGGAGTCCTTGTTGTTTTCTCTCTGTAGTAGGTCTGGAGTCCTTGTTGTTTTCTCTCTGTAGTAGGTCTGGAGTCCTAGTTGTTTTCTCTCTGTAGTAGGTCTGGAGTCCTAGTTGTTTTCTCTCTGTAGTAGGTCTGGAGTCCTTGTTGTTTTCTCTCTGTAGTAGGTCTGGAGTCCTTGTTGTTTTCTCTCTGTAGTAGGTCTGGAGTCCTTGTTGTTTTCTCTCTGTAGTAGGTCTGGAGTCCTAGTTGTTTTCTCTCTGTAGTAGGTCTGGAGTCCTTGTTGTTTTCTCTCTGTAGTAGGTCTGGAGTCCTTGTTGTTTTCTCTCTGTAGTAGGTCTGGAGTCCTAGTTGTTTTCTCTCTGTAGTAGGTCTGGAGTCCTTGTTGTTTTCTCTCTGTAGTAGGTCTGGAGTCCTTGTTGTTTTCTCTCTGTAGTTTCTCTCTGTAGTAGGTCTGGAGTCCTAGTTGTTTTCTCTCTGTAGTAGGTCTGGAGTCCTTTCTCTCTGTAGTAGGTCTGGAGTCCTAGTTGTTTTCTCTCTGTAGTAGGTCTGGAGTCCTAGTTGTTTTCTCTCTTTCTCTCTTTTCTCTCTGTAGTAGGTCTGAAGTCCTAGTTATTTTCTCTCTGTAGTAGGTCTGGAGTCCTAGTTGTTTTCTCTCTGTAGTAGGTCTGGAGTCCTAGTTGTTTTCTCTCTGTAGTAGGTCTGGAGGAGTAGTTGTTTTCTCTCTGTAGTAGGTCTGGAGTCCTAGTTGTTTTCTCTCTGTAGTAGGTCTGGAGTCCTAGTTGTTTTCTCTCTGTAGTAGGTCTGGAGGATCCTCTCTAGTTGTTTTCTCTCTGTAGTAGGTCTGGAGTCCTAGTTGTTTTCTCTCTGTAGTAGGTCTGGAGTCCTAGTTGTTTTCTCTCTGTAGTAGGTCTGGAGTCCTAGTTGTTTTCTCTCTGTAGTAGGTCTGGAGTCCTAGTAGGTCTGGAGTTTGTCTCTCTGTAGTAGGTCTGGAGTCCTAGTTGTTTTCTCTCTGTAGTAGGTCTGGAGTCCTTGTTGTTTTCTCTCTGTAGTAGGTCTGGAGTCCTAGTTGTTTTCTCTCTGTAGTAGGTCTGGAGTCCTAGTTGTTTTCTCTCTGTAGTAGGTCTGGAGTCCTTGTTGTTTTCTCTCTGTAGTAGGTCTGGAGTCCTTGTTGTTTTCTCTCTGTAGTAGGTCTGGAGTCCTAGTTGTTTTCTCTCTGTAGTAGGTCTGGAGTCCTTGTTGTTTTCTCTCTGTAGTAGGTCTGGAGTCCTTGTTGTTTTCTCTCTGTAGTAGGTCTGGAGTCCTAGTTGTTTTCTCTCTGTAGTAGGTCTGGAGTCCTAGTTGTTTTCTCTCTGTAGTAGGTCTGGAGTCCTAGTTGTTTTCTCTCTGTAGTAGGTCTGGAGTTGTTTTCTCTCTCTCTGTAGTAGGTCTGGAGTCCTAGTCTCTTCTTGTTTTCTCTCTCTCTGTAGTAGGTCTGGAGTCCTAGTTGTTTTCTCTCTGTAGTAGGTCTGGAGTCCTAGTTGTTTTCTCTCTGTAGTAGGTCTGGAGTCCTAGTTGTTTTCTCTCTGTAGTAGGTCTGGAGTCCTAGTTGTTTTCTCTCTGTAGTAGGTCTGGAGTCCTAGTTGTTTTCTCTCTGTAGTAGGTCTGGAGTCCTAGTTGTTTTCTCTCTGTAGTAGGTCTGGAGTCCTTGTTGTTTTCTCTCTGTAGTAGGTCTGGAGTCCTTGTAGTTTTCTCTCTGTAGTAGGTCTGAAGTCCTAGTTGTTTTCTCTCTGTAGTAGGTCTGGAGTCCTAGTTGTTTTCTCTCTGTAGTAGGTCTGGAGTCCTAGTTGTTTTCTCTCTGTAGTATGTCTTGAGTCCTAGTTGTTTTCTCTCTGTAGTAGGTCTGGAGTCCTAGTTGTTTTCTCTCTGTAGTAGGTCTGGAGTCCTAGTTGTTTTCTCTCTGTAGTAGGTCTGGAGTCCTTGTTGTTTTCTCTCTGTAGTAGGTCTGGAGTCCTAGTTGTTTTCTCTCTGTAGTAGGTCTGGAGTCCTAGTTGTTTTCTCTCTGTAGTAGGTCTGGAGTCTCTTAGTAGTTGTTTTCTCTCTCTGTAGTAGGTCTGGAGTCCTAGTTGTTTTCTCTCTGTAGTAGGTCTGGAGTCCTAGTTGTTTTCTCTCTGTAGTAGGTCTGTTTTCTCTCTGTAGTAGGTCTGGAGTCCTAGTTGTTTTCTCTCTGTAGTAGGTCTGGAGTCCTAGTTGTTTTCTCTCTGTAGTAGGTCTGGAGTCCTTGTTGTTTTCTCTCTGTAGTAGGTCTGGAGTCCTAGTTGTTTTCTCTCTGTAGTAGGTCTGGAGTCCTAGTTGTTTTCTCTCTGTAGTAGGTCTGGAGTTTTCTCTCTGTTGTCTCTCTCTCTGTAGTAGGTCTGGAGTCCTAGTTGTTTTCTCTCTGTAGTAGGTCTGGAGTCCTTGTTGTTTTCTCTCTGTAGTAGGTCTGGAGTCCTAGTTGTTTTCTCTCTGTAGTAGGTCTGGAGTCCTAGTTGTTTTCTCTCTGTAGTAGGTCTGGAGTCCTAGTTGTTTTCTCTCTGTAGTAGGTCTGGAGTCCTTGTTGTTTTCTCTCTGTAGTAGGTCTGGAGTCCTTGTTGTTTTCTCTCTGTAGTAGGTCTGGAGTCCTTGTTGTTTTCTCTCTGTAGTAGGTCTGGAGTCCTTGTTGTTTTCTCTCTGTAGTAGGTCTGGAGTCCTTGTTGTTTTCTCTCTGTAGTAGGTCTGGAGTCCTAGTTGTTTTCTCTCTGTAGTAGGTCTGGAGTACTAGTTGTTTTCTCTCTGTAGTAGGTCTGGTTTTCTCTCTCTCTGTAGTAGGTCTGGAGTCCTTAGTTGTTTTCTCTCTGTAGTAGTCTGGAGTTCTCTCTGTAGTAGGTCTGGAGTCCTTGTTGTTTTCTCTCTGTAGTAGGTCTGGAGTCCTAGTTGTTTTCTCTCTGCAGTAGGTCTGGAGTCCTAGTTGTTTTCTCTCTGTAGTAGGTCTGGAGTCCTAGTTGTTTTCTCTCTGTAGTAGGTCTGGAGGATTAGTTGTTTTCTCTCTGTAGTAGGTCTGGAGTCCTAGTTGTTTTCTCTCTGTAGTAGGTCTGGAGGATTAGTTGTTTTCTCTCTGTAGTAGGTCTGGAGTCCTAGTTGTTTTCTCTCTGTAGTAGGTCTGGAGGCCTAGTTGTTTTCTCTCTGTAGTAGGTCTGGAGGATTAGTTGTTTTCTCTCTGTAGTAGGTCTGGAGGCCTAGTTGTTTTCTCTCTGTAGTAGGTCTGGAGTCCTAGTTCCTAGTTGTTTTTCTCTCTGTAGTAGGTCTGGCGTCCTAGTTGTTTTCTCTCTGTAGTAGGTCTGGAGGCTTAGTTGTTTTCTCTCTGTAGTAGGTCTGGAGTCCTAGTTGTTTTCTCTCTGTAGTAGGTCTGGAGTCCTAGTTGTTTTCTCTCTGTAGTAGGTCTGGAGTCCTTGTTGTTTTCTCTCTGTAGTAGGTCTGGAGGATTAGTTGTTTTCTCTCTGTAGTAGGTCTGGAGTCCTAGTTGTTTTCTCTCTGTAGTAGGTCTGGAGTCCTTGTTGTTTTCTCTCTGTAGTAGGTCTGGAGTCCTTGTTGTTTTCTCTCTGTAGTAGGTCTGGAGTCCTAGTTCTCTGTAGTAGGTCTGGAGTCCTTGTTGTTTTCTCTCTGTAGTAGGTCTGGAGTCCTAGTTCTCTGTAGTAGGTCTGGAGTCCTTGTTGTTTTCTCTCTGTAGTAGGTCTCTCTCTGTAGTAGGTCTGGAGTTGTTTTCTCTCTGTAGTAGGTCTGGAGTTTGTTGTTTTCTCTCTGTAGTAGGTCTGGAGTCCTTGTTGTTTTCTCTCTGTAGTAGGTCTGGAGTCCTTGTTGTTTTCTCTCTGTAGTAGGTCTGGAGTCCTTGTTGTTTTCTCTCTGTAGTAGGTCTGGAGTCCTAGTTGTTTTCTCTCTGTAGTAGGTCTAGAGTCCTAGTTGTTTTCTCTCTGTAGTAGGTCTAGAGTCCTAGTTGTTTTCTCTCTGTAGTAGGTCTGGAGTCCTT